>NC_056733.1:1351715000-1351735000 GCF_019279795.1 Protopterus annectens | reverse complement strand
ATGGAATGATTTCTTCACTGCTGTAGACATATGATGGTTAAAGGCTAGATTACGGTGTACATGTTTCTCCAAGTCCCCGACTATTGGATTGACTCTTAAGGATGTGTTGTTGATGTGATAGTTGCCAGGAGTGGGTGACTTCCCAAAGGATACTATTATGCATTTCTTGCCATTTAGTTATAGTCCATTGCTCTGACACAAGCTATTTGTCTGTGTCACCCCTTTCTGCAAAACACTGTTGCCAGTGAAGGATTTTATCACTGCTCCTAATCTGTAATAGTCTGCAAATTTGGTCAGCCAGAAACTCTTGACATTGGCCTTGACTTCAGAGAAGTAAATGCAAAAATGGAGCCGTCCCACGACAAATCTCTGAGGGACTCCGATTGTGACTGGCCTCTTTGTAGAGGTGGAAGTTTTAACTTCCTGGGCCCTATCTGTGAACAAGCTGCCTATCCTAGGTTTATAACTAACCTCTTCAGTTTCTCAACAATGCCTGAGTGGAATATTGTGTAAAGTGCATTGACCAGGTCAAGGTAGTCAGTGTGAACCATTTTGCCCTTATCCATTGCTTTAGTGACCTTCTTGAAGAAGTCCTCTAGGTTGAGTAGGCATGACCGGCCCTTGACAAAACCAAATTTGTTTGGATCCACTGTCTGGAGGTTTCCTATGTCATTACTGATCATTTCCTTGATAATTATTAACATAGCTTTGCATATTAGACTAGTGAGGTATATGGGTCTATAATCTCCAGGGTCAATAGATGGTCCACCTTTATGCAGAGGGACAGTTTTTGCTGTTCTCCATTTGTGAGACACAAAGCCTGTTTGAAGGCTATGGTTAAATAATGATTCCAGTGAGTCTGATAGGTCATGTTTCATGGCATTTAGAAGGCTTCTTGGGATATTGTCTGGGCCCATCGATAGAGTGTTCTTGGCCTTAGAGAGAGCATTGAACACCTGTTCTCTAGAGACAGTAGGGGGAGTTATATTTTATGGTATTTCCTGAGTGGAGGTTGAGGTGGAAAGACAGGTAAAGTTAGAGCTGAATTTGTCTGCTAGAGGGTTTGCTATATCTTCTGGCTTAGTATAGGTGGCTCCATTAACAATGAGCTATGCACATAATTGTGTATTGCCTTTGAGGTTGTGGACATAGCTATAGAATGCTTTGTGGTTCTCCATGGTCTGTGTGGCCAAATTTACCTCAAGTTTGGCTTTGGTAAACTTTATTTGTCTTCTGAGATATTTGTTTAGTTTGATCATAGTTCTTATACATTGCTACATGCTACACCTACTAATTTTCTCCCTACTGTTATATATCGTATTGATGTTGTGATTCTATCAGGATGGTTTGTTTTTTGAGTTAGTTTGGTATTTAGTCCTGGTAGGTGCAACTGCCTCTATGAAGCTATTAACATGCTTGTATAGGGTTTCTGTGAACGGTTCTGTGCAGGCAGCAGTGTTCTTAGGGTTTGTCGGGGCTTGACATTTTTTTTTTGCCAGCTTATCACTTAAACGTAAGAAGCAAGTTCATAAGCTAGAGCCAATTTTTATACCACTGGGGAGCTGGAGAAAGAGAAATAGAAAGTTATATCTATGTCTGTCTGTCTATGTATGTACATCTAGATGGTGGTAGATGAGTAGGTCAGAAGTGTATAAATGTATAAGGCATTCACCACAAGAGCTGATCATATAATTATACCTTAATAATCGTAAATGTGGATTATCTGCACTTGTCACTTACTCCATTCTGTATAGTCTTTTATCTGTTTTAGAATACAGTTCATAGATTAGTACATTACCAAACTTAAATATCTAACTTCAGACCGCATAGATGACCAGAGTAGTGTGTGTTTATGACATGGATGCCAAAATGTCAAGAACACATAATATAAAGCTCTCAAGGTGAGTCTTGGCATTTGTGTTAAAAACACTAAGGGCTCTGATCAGAGACTAACTCATAATTCTTTGTTGTGCATGGAAAGCTATCTGCTACGCCTTTGTTTCTTTCTTTAATTTTGTATTCTGTAGTATAGCACTCATCAATGCTGATAATTTGAGGGCTCAGCCTGTACTACCAGTTACAAAAAAAAAATTATAAGAGAGTAAAGTATTTTACAAGCTTTGAAAGCTGGTTAATCATGTAGCGATCATTGTCAAATAGACATATTCATACCTATTGACTTCTTTGCTTAAGAATTCTGTTCAAATACAAAAATAATGGGTGGCCAAAGGATCAAAATTAAGGACAGTTTTTAAATACTACTCTAATTCACTTAAAACATTAAGTGAACAATGGGTTTTTGCTTTGACATACATTTTAAGAACAATAAGAACAAACAAACAAAAAAAGAAACTATAATCTTTGATATTATTGACTCACTATAATCCTCAATGATATACTACAAAATCAAAATTTTTACAATGAACATGGCAAAAATGCTAGACAAAATCAGGGACAGTCGAGAGGTACAGTAGGTAGAAAGAAAGTATTCCTCTAGGCACTGGCAGAAGATAAAACAGCTTTTTTAAAGCTGTTAGCCACTTCATTCTGGCGCATTTTCTTGTTTGTGTGTCGGAGTAAAGTTCTAACAGATTTTAAAAGGTTTTTGATCTTCTTCCACAGTTCTTTGCTGGTCAACATGCCCAGCGCTAGTCTCTAGCATGAAACTTGATCTTAACTGCACTTGGGTGTCATTAAAATGTTTTTGTTAACCACACCAATGCATTGTTAAGAACGGGTCTCACACTAGGAAAGTGCTTAACAAGTGTTATATTTTTCCTGATATTATACCTTAATTGTGTTGTTTCATGCACTACAACAGTATCATAAATAAACATCTAGATCTGAAAATAGTTTATTGGCCAAATAATGCCCTAAATTAAGCTGAATATCATTATATCCCTACCTACATATAGTAACAAACGGAACCGTGAGCGAAACACTCCAAAGCAGGTACAAACTCCCAATTGGTTTTGAATAAAAAATCTGATTTAATGAACTAAGCGCTGAAGGAAGGTCCTGTGCCCTTCCTTCTTCAGAAGTAACAGACAACCAAATAAAATCAAACAGGATTTCAGGCAGCAGCTCATATTTAAAAATCGTCAGTCATTAATTAACTAATTAGACAATTAAGCAGTAGGGCGTTAGAAGCCACAGTATGGAAAATGGCAACCAATACCAGATCCGTTTTACCTTACAGCATATTTTAAAATAAAACAAGATGTTTTACTGTAAGGTAAACTATTCAAAAAAATGCATACAATAATAATAATAATAATAAATTAAGCTAAATTAATAGATCAGTATTGACACTTTGTCCATTTTAAAAATGCATGAACAGTTATTATAGCGTCATTAATAAATAATGCTTCTAAAATACTATTGTAAATGCTTTTTAAGTATTTTTTAAAAAACTATTTGGGTACTTTATAAGTACTCATTAAGTGCTTTTTAAGTGCTTTTGAAGTGCACAAAATTATTAACTAAAATTAGTTAAATTAAATTCATAAAGAGTGTCACTTTACAAAAAGAACTATTAAGCACATTGAAGTCAATTCAATAACAAATCAAAAAGCAAAAAACAAAGAGCGCTTACAACATTTTACCATGGTAACCAAACTAAGGTAAGCAAGTGTTTACAGGCTTGGTTCATAAAACTGGCAAATAAACTATCTTTTTAATGCCAGTTTTTTCAAAATACAGGCAATAGATGTCTGTTCATTTAAACCTGGTAAATAGCCAGCTGCAGTCCTTATTTGCCAAAATAATTCTTCCATCTCTAGGTGGATTTGCCATGGACCAATGTATGGAGTGTGGTCTACCTGCTTTAACACTGTGAATTTAAATTTATGCGTTGGGTATTCGATAATGTGGCAAGCCAAAGCATTTGTCTCGTCTTTCTTATTCATGGCGTAAGAATGTTCATATATACGCTGTTTTAGCTTACGCTCAGATTTTCCTATATAGAAAGCGTGACAGTCTGAGCAAGTTGCTACATACACTATTGCCTTGGTGTTGCAATTGAATTTGCCTCTGATTTTATAATCAATGTTGTTAATTTTTACCGAATACCCCTCTTTTATGAACTTACATTGGGTACAGAACCCACATTTTGCCATACCAAAATTATGTGTACGCATGGTGGGTTTTCCAGCCTCTAGTAAGGTTTTAAGGTTAACCCCTCTTCTAAACGTGATAGACGGGGGGCTCCCAAACTTATCCTGGAGGTTTCTATCTCTTGATATTATAACCCAGTTCTTACATAGAATGTCCCGGATGAATCGGTGGTCTATGGAAAAAGTGCATAAGAACCTTAAATGGCACTGTGATTCACTCTGAGCTACGTGGATATTTTGTTCACCCTCAGATTGCCTGTCAGCCAAGTGAAATTGTGCTTCAGTGTTTAATATGGGGCTAAAATGCCCTATATTCCGTTTCTGTACTACTTCTTCCATAATCTCCACTACCATTTTACACGGATAACCTCTGTTGTGAAACATATTAGAAAGATTAATGCATTCATCTAAAAAGTCTTTTTCTTCAGTAACCATCCTAGCTGCCCGTACCATTTGCCCTTTTACTACGGCTTTCTTCTGATGGTACGGGTGGCTGCTAGAATAGTGTAAAAAACCATTAGAGTATGTGGGTTTCCGGTAAATGGTACTCTTAAATCTTAAATTTTGCTCATCCTTGTGCAACAATATGTCTAAAAAATTAATGCTAGAGTGGTGACTTTCATAAGTAAATTCCAAAAAATTAGTCATGTTAGACATAGAAGTGACAAAAGGCGGGATGTCTTCAAAGGGGCCTTTCCATAAAAAGAACATGTCGTCCAGGTACCTAGTGTACCAGGCGACATGCCTTTTAAAAGTTAAATCATGAAACAAGAGAGAGTTTTCCCACTGGGCCATTATAGAGTCCTTACAGATTTGCTTTTCGTTAGCTATCAATGGTTTAAGTATGGTGTCTATGTAGGAAGCTGCAGCACTAAGGATTGACCCTCTCCCATCAACTATAGGCCTAAAAGGTGGGTCCAACTCTGATTTGTGGATTTTAGGCACCCCAAATAAAGATGGTAACTTAGGTGATGGCATAATTAAGTACGTGTGCATGTCAATATCAATGGAATTTTCAAGTAATAAATCTTCTATAATATTTCTAACCTTACTATATGCAATATTAATTTCATTGATACTGACTTCCTGATATGGGCCTGTTGATAAGTAAGTTGACATTTTACCAGCATAAACATGCTGTTCCATAAAAATTAATCCGTTGCCTTTGTCGGGTTTCATAACCCTGATGTTACAGTCTCTTAAGGTCTTAATAAGATCCCTTTGTTGTGTTGATATGTTCAATTTACCCCTCTTAAAACTGTTTGATTTTGATGCCAAGTGTCTTAAGTCCAACTCGCAGGCTGTCTCAAAGAGTCTAAGCCTGTCTAAGAGTGGTGGGTTAAAGACGCTGGCTATTCTAAAGTTATTGAGAAGGGTAGGCATGTCTCCCAGAGTAGCCTTCAAGTTTAACTTGCGTACAAATAACTTGATGTCTATAATAGTTTTTACTAAGTCAAAGTGAGTATCAGGAACAAAAGTCAACCCTTTAGAAAAAAAGTCACACATACTTTGATCAATGTCAAAGGAGGTATAGTTGTATATCTTAAAGTCCCCTTCTGTACTTCGCACAATGTGCAATATGTCAGGCTGTTCCACTATCTCCGCCTCTGGTTCCGTTTGTTCCTCGGAACATTCTGATTGGTATTGGACCTCAAGTTTCTCTGGTGAGGGTTCTGGCCTTGCCGAAAACCCTGAACGTTTTGAACTTCGTTGGGGTTATTATTGTGTGCTGATCTGTTGTTATTACCAACCTCCTGGTAATTGTTGTTGTCATTAGGTTGAACATAATTATTAGGAGCTTGATCCACTGGGACATCTTGATGGGAGTCGACTGGCAATGGTTGGGAAGACGCTCCCAACAAAGGTGGAAAATCAACATTGCTATCATAATGTCCTCTTTCTGTTAAGTTGTTATTATCTTTAACACTATATTTTGTTTGAGTGACCAAGGGGGGGTTTGGGTACGCTGTCAAATTCACGTATTGGAATAAGTCTCTCTTAATTTTCTTTTGTTTGTTGTTAGATAACTTGTTCATTGTTGCTTCGATACTTGAGAAAATTCTCGTATATTCGTACCTATATCTAGGAAAATCCTGGTTTTCCTTGATGTCAACCTCCAGTTTTTCTAAGTCAACTTGGTATTCATGAATTTGTTCTAAGTAGTGTGCTATAAGCACTTGCATAAAATCAAATGCTTGTCTGTCAAACAGATCTAATAATTTACTGTGGAGGCTTGAACCTTTAATTAGTCCTACTGGAAACCTCCACTGTCGTAGCCCTTTCGGAACTATCTTTTTATTTAAGCATTCTTCCAAGTAGGCTACTTCCAATTGAAGTTTCTTGCACTTAAACAACTTGTAATCAAATTCATTAATGAGTAATATAATGTCACTGTTCCTACCTTCACTAGACCGTTGTACTTCAACAGCGTTGTTGCTACTGTTGAAAAAGTCTTTTCTTTGCAAAAAGTTACTGATCGAAGGAATCGACTGTCGTACAAGTTGTGGTGTTCCTTCCACTAGGGCACCCCTGTCCGCAAGTAAATCCACATGCTGTTGCCCAGCCGGTATAATTAAAGATGGCAAATTACTGTTATCTGCTTGGGCATTCGTAGCCGGGTTGTTCCCAGCTAAAATGGGTTCTACTGAGGAAGGGGGAGGGTCTGGTGTAGCGTTCTGCCCTTCCCTTCGTTGTTCTCTTGGTGCAACTAGATTAGTTGTACCAAATGCGTTGTCCAAATGGTCGAACCGCTGTGTTAGCCGGTCAATTCGGCCCATAATGAGATGAATCAAAGTGGTCAAGTTGCCATCGGCGTTCGCCTCCACGACCTCTTTAGGTGAGCTATGAAGCCCACTGCTGCCTGAGTCACCGCACCCAGCGGTTTGTGTGAATAATAATGGTGAGTTATGCTCAACGGTTCCGTCAACGTTAGCCATAAAACACTGTAGCACTAAAAAGACTTGCACAAACTGAAGAACCACAAAAGTAACAAACGGAACTGTGAGCAAAACACTCCAAAGCAGGTACAAACTCCCAATTGGTTTTGAATAAAAAATCTGATTTAATGAACTAAGCGCTGAAGGAAATTAACAAAATTCCATTTAATTCTGAGTTTATTTTCCTTACAGTAGATGTAAAAGACCTGTATACGGTCATTCCCCACAACATAGGCCTAGAGTGGATCAGAGACTTCCTTTTTGACAAGAAGGTTAACAACAATACCATCTGCATAGTAGAGACCCTCCTTGAGCTAATTCTTAAGTACAACTTTTTTAAGTTTGAAGGTCGCACGTATTTACAGACATCTGGCGTGGCGATGGGCTCGCCTTGTGGAGGGGCATATGCTAACTATATAATGGCCCAGTGGGAAAACTCTCTCTTGTTTCATGATTTAACTTTTAAAAGGCATGTCGCCTGGTACACTAGGTACCTGGACGACATGTTCTTTTTATGGGAAGGCCCCTTTGAAGACATCCCGCCTTTTGTCACTTCTATGTCTAACATGACTAATTTTTTGGAATTTACTTATGAAAGTCACCACTCTAGCATTATTTTTTTAGACATATTGTTGCACAAGGATGAGCAAAATTTAAGATTTAAGAGTACCATTTACCGGAAACCCACATACTCTAATGTTTTTTTACACTATTCTAGCAGCCACCCGTACCATCAGAAGAAAGCTGTAGTAAAAGGGCAAATGGTACGGGCAGCTAGGATGGTTACTGAAGAAAAAGACTTTTTAGATGAATGCATTAATCTTTCTAATATGTTTCACAACAGAGGTTATCCATGTAAAATGGTAGTGGAGATTATGGAAGAAGTAGTACAGAAACGGAATATAGGGCATTTTAGCCCCATATTAAACACTGAAGCACAATTTCACTTGGCTGACAGGCAATCTGAGGGTGAACAAAATATCCACGTAGCTCAGAGTGAATCACAGTGCCATTTAAGGTTCTTATGCACTTTTTCCATAGACCACCGATTCATCCGGGACATTCTATGTAAGAACTGGGTTATAATATCAAGAGATAGAAACCTCCAGGATAAGTTTGGGAGCCCCCCGTCTATCACGTTTAGAAGAGGGGTTAACCTTAAAACCTTACTAGAGGCTGGAAAACCCACCATGCGTACACATAATTTTGGTATGGCAAAATGTGGGTTCTGTACCCAATGTAAGTTCATAAAAGAGGGGTATTCGGTAAAAATTAACAACATTGATTATAAAATCAGAGGCAAATTCAATTGCAACACCAAGGCAATAGTGTATGTAGCAACTTGCTCAGACTGTCACGCTTTCTATATAGGAAAATCTGAGCGTAAGCTAAAACAGCGTATATATGAACATTCTTACGCCATGAATAAGAAAGACGAGACAAATGCTTTGGCTTGCCACATTATCGAATACCCAACGCATAAATTTAAATTCACAGTGTTAAAGCAGGTAGACCACACTCCATACATTGGTCCATGGCAAATCCACCTAGAGATGGAAGAATTATTTTGGCAAATAAGGACTGCAGCTGGCTATTTACCAGGTTTAAATGAACAGACATCTATTGCCTGTATTTTGAAAAAACTGGCGTTAAAAAGATAGTTTATTTGCCAGTTTTATGAACCAAGCCTGTAAACACTTGCTTACCTTAGTTTGGTTACCATGGTAAAATGTTGTAAGCGCTCTTTGTTTTTTGCTTTTTGATTTGTTATTGAATTGACTTCAATGTGCTTAATAGTTCTTTTTGTAAAGTGACACTCTTTATGAATTTAATTTAACTAATTTTAGTTAATAATTTTGTGCACTTCAAAAGCACTTAAAAAGCACTTAATGAGTACTTATAAAGTACCCAAATAGTTTTTTAAAAAATACTTAAAAAGCATTTACAATAGTATTTCAGAAGCATTATTTATTAATGACGCTATAATAACTGTTCATGCATTTTTAAAATGGACAAAGTGTCAATACTGATCTATTAATTTAGCTTAATTTATTATTATTATTATTATTGTATGCATTTTTTTGAACAGTTTACCTTACAGTAAAATATCTTGTTTTATTTTAAAATATGCTGTAAGGTAAAACAGATCTGGTATTGGTTGCCATTTTCCATACTGTGGCTTCTAACACCCTACTGCTTAATTGTCTAATTAGTTAATTAATGACTGACGATTTTTAAATATGAGCTGCTGCCTGAAATCCTGCTTGATTTTATTTGGTTGTCTGTTACTTCTGAAGAAGGAAGGGCACAGGACCTTCCTTCAGCGCTTAGTTCATTAAATCAGATTTTTTATTCAAAACCAATTGGGAGTTTGTACCTGCTTTGGAGTGTTTCGCTCACGGTTCCGTTTGTTACTTTTGTGGTTCTTCAGTTTGTGCAAGTCTTTTTAGTGCTACCTACATATAGCTTTATTTGCATTTCTAACCTAGATCAGTTCTTTATTAAAATTAATATTTGTTTTATTCACCACAAGGCATTAAATAAAGAGACTGAAATGGAAGCAAGGCAGAAGTGTGGTGGTCTAATGTGTGATACTCTTAATATTAGTTATGAAATGGAGATTAGTTCTTAGTATAAACTTAGACTGCAGTATCTTACAGAATTCACCTTACACTAATGTACAGCAATCTCAGAATATGTGTATATTGGTAGAGAGATGTGGGGGCATACTCTCCTTCACTGAACGTTAAAGATGCTATAGATAGGTGTTTAGTAAGTTTTGACATTTAGCATTTTCAGTGGCACTCAACATTTTCTAAATGATTTTAAGAGCAGCTTAATGTTCTCTTCACCCTTTACTTATAATGCAGACAATAAGTTACAGTATGACAGACAGTAATTAAGGCCTGACCCATACTGTCTGCCCATTTGACTACATGTTGTTTAAGTTGCATAGAGCCAGAATACTAAGCATCCTTCCTCTTTTCACACTTCCTCATTAGAATTACTTTCTGCTTGTCCCATACAGTTTTGAATTCCAGTACTGATTTTTTCTCAAAATCTTCCTGAGGATGTTAAAACTGAAATGTTGTATTGTCCCTTAACTAAGAGTTTCTGTCTGATCCTTCTATAGCTGGGCTCTGAAGGTAATTCAGTGCTGTTTCACTTGGTAATGGGTCCCCACCCACTTTCTCAGGAGATTAATCTTTGCACAGTGAACCAAGTTCCTCTTTCTTCCCTTTCTATACAAGATGGTGGCCCATGGCATTCTTGATCCTGTACCTCTCTGCTACTTGGGTAGGATTTTCATTCAAAGATTGTTATTGGTACCAAAAAATGGAAGGCTCCTGGAGGCCTATAATGGACCCTTCCTTTTTAAATTTTTTGTCAAGATTCTCAAGTTCAGAATGCTATAACTACATTCCATTTTTCCTTTAATCACCCTTGCAGCCTTTGTGGTAAAACTAGATTTAAAATATACCTATCATCATACTCCCATTGGCGAGCACTTTAGGCATTCTTCAGTTCTCTGTCTTACCCTTTGAACAGCACCAAAAGTATTCATAAAATGACTTGCTACAGTCACTGTCTATTGCAGGCTTCAAGACATGCACATATTTCCATATTTGGAGACTCTTATCTTTTAGACTCTTTCACCAGTTTTCAAGAATCTTTAAAAACTTGAAAATCTAGTCAATCTGAGTTTTAAAATCAACATTGAAAACTTCTCTTATCCCTTTCCACAGAATTGTATTCCTAGGATGTCTATAGGATTTGGCCTTTTTTCTGCCAGACAAAGTAGAGATGTCCAAGTAGTTATTCCCGAGTTTCTCCAATCAA
Organism: Protopterus annectens; assembly: GCF_019279795.1. NCBI lineage: Eukaryota > Metazoa > Chordata > Ceratodontiformes > Protopteridae > Protopterus > Protopterus annectens. The sequence goes on along the minus strand of NC_056733.1, from coordinate 1,351,724,109 downwards.
ACCCATGCATCTGCAAGGCATTTCCTCAGGATTTTGGGATCTGTGGTTTCTATGATTCTAATGCTTCCTCTAGTCAGACTCTACATGAGGACAAAATCTCAGATAAGTCTGGATTCAGCATCTATACACTTTGTCTTTTCAGATCTTAGTTCTGGGATTTGTAAGAAGGAAGATTCTTTGGAGGATAGTCCAGATCTCCTGCAATCCATGTCTCTCACACTCCATACTGACTGTCATACATTCTGTAAATGCAGATGCATCAGATTTGCCATGGGGTGTAGTTTCCAAGTTGGTAAAAGTGCAAGCTCTATGGAATCCTTCAGACAGACAGAAGCACAAAAATGTCAGAGAGGAATTTTGGTAGTGATCAATGTGCTGAAAGTTTTAAATCATCTATGGTCTCCAGGACATGTGCAAACTTACACTGACAGCATTACAGTGATGTAGTACTTAAACACACATGAGGTTAACCCATCCTACCCTCTTTGCATACTGTCTCTGATAGCCTGTGAGATAACAACTCAGTTTGACTCTACAGGCATAAAATATTGCATTATAGCAAAACCTAATTGCTAACAATCACAGCAGGACCGGAAAAGACCCATATGAATGGAAACTTCATCCATGTGTCTTCCAAGAATTGATCTTACTGGGGCAATAGTTCAAGTAGCTCTGTTTGCCTCCATTCTGAACAGACAGCTAGAGAAGTTCTGCTCCAAGACTTCCTGGAAACAGTCCAGAAACACAGATCCCTTAACATTCACATGGACAGGAATATTCCTGTATGCTATAAAACCCTTTCTATTGATATGCAAGGTTCTTCTGAACATCCAGAGGGGACCCCAAAAAAAAGTTTTGGTGGTGACTCCTTTGTGGCCCAGGCAACAGTGGTTCTTCCTTCTTTCAGTATGGCCAAGGGCAGATATCATAAGCTTCTCTACAGACTAGATATTTGACACAACAAGACCTGGCAAGCCTTCAGCTAATGCCATAGATGGTAGAATTTTAATAGATTTTAAGCACAGTTTTTTTTGAGGACATGCAGCGGGTAGTAAAGGAAGTTAAAACAAAAATGCTGCTTGGAAATCCTGTAAGTACAAGTGGAAATGCTTTTCTAGTTGGTGCCAGTTCATGAACTAAAATCCTTTTCAAGCTCAGCTACCTCTGGTTCATGATCATTTTGGTGAGTTACTGTCCCCTAGCTTGTCTTATTCCTGTGTCTAGGTGCATTTGTTGATCATATCTTCTTATTTGCCCTTTGATCCCCCTTTCTAACCATGCTCAAGTCAGATTATTTTTAAAAGGGGTATTGCGTATCCATCTACCTTAGAAACAGGTGGCTCCTTCTTGCAATCTCAACTTTGTACTTGAAAAGCTTACTTTGACTCAATTTGAACCAGCTCACAAGGCTGAACTGAGGTTCTTAACATGGAAGACCTTTTAAGTCATTCCTCTGACATCTGCTAGAAGAATAACTGAGCTACAAGCACTTACAGTAGTTGACCCCACCTATTTTTTCCCAAGGACAGGGTTTCATTGAAAACTAATCCTTAACTTTACACCTAAAGTACTCTCAGAGTTTACTTTAAGCCAGATTAGTCATCTCACTGTCTTCTTTCCTGAACCAAAGAATAATGGAGAATAGACTCTTCTCACTCTGGATGTCTAAAGGCAGCTCACATACTACCTAGACAAAACTTGAACCTTCAGGAAAGCAGCAGTTTATCGCCAATGAGAGTAAGCAGAAAGTGCAGTCAGTGTCAACGCTGACCATTTCCAGGTGATTATCTCACGCTTTTTCCACCATAATAAGCAACTTCCAGGCAGGGTTAGTGCTCATTCTACATGGGCTTTGGGTTCTTTGGTAGTTGTGTGGAAAGGGGTGGACTCTAGAAGTATTCTAGAGGCAGTGATTTGGTGCTCTGTGCAATACTTTTATAAATCACTACAACCTGGATTCCTTTTCCAGGTGCAGAACAGACTTTGTGAGGACCATTCTCCAGGAGTTCATGGAGTTTTAAAGCATTGGCCTCCTCCATGTATTGGTTATCTAAGCTATGATTATCTAGCCATTTAGGTAAAACTACTGCAACAGTGATTAATTAATATACATAATATAGTTGCATAAGTAAATGTACCATAACAGTAGATTTTCTAGAAGATTAGTGTTTCAGTAGCCTCCCTTGCCTTTGGCTCCCTTTTTTTGCTTGTTTTCTATTTTGTGTTCTTAGAGTTTAGTTGTTTCATCCATTTGTACATAGTTTATTGTTGGGTTTCTTTCCTAGCATTGTTCTGCCAGTGCTCCTGTGTCCTTCCTAAGCAAATAATGCTCTGAAGCTTTTTGCATTCCAGCTATCTTTATATGGAGCCCTGCTTGACCTCCTAACAACTGGAGTGTGTGGAAGTAGCCCTTTAGCTTAGAAAGCAGGCCAGTCCTCAGCAGTAGGACCCATTTAACTTAGGCTACTTCAACAGTGCTTTACTCAAATTATCTACTGTTATGCTAAGTTTATGTACATAACTGTACTTTTCTTGCCTTCTTCTGGTGCCACCTTCTCTATCATGGTGTTATAGCAGTTCACCATGCTGCTGTCTTATATTCTTTGCTTATCAGCAGGTCATTTGATACTCTCAGATGGAGAAGTGCAAACAATTTATAACAGTGTGCTTTCAGCACAAACAGATTCTCTTCAGTCCTTGATTGAAGTCAGTTTCACCAATATCTCTTTAGTATTTTCATGGATGCAGCTGTAATGCTTACTTACCCTTAGTGTCCTGTTTCCCAACAGAACATATTTAAGAGATAGAAGCCCAGAGAGGAGTGTGCATTATGCCACTACACAAGACAAGGTTCCTTTCACTCCTTGACAGATAAGCAAAAAATAAATTTATATATATGGCAGTGCAGTGGTAAGCACTGGACACGTCTCAAACAAATTTGCATTAGGTATAACTTGTCATCTAGAAGGTGACATACTAGGTCTAAATCCTAAATCAGAAGAAAAACATGCTTTAGTAAACTACCTTAAAAACTGATGGTATTTTCCCTCAACAGATTTGTTGGAAAGAAATTATAATTTGTTCTATGACTTCGAAATGCAAGACCTGACGATCTTTCTGCCTTGACTCTATGCTCACTGACATAATAATGTAAAAATAAGAGAGAACACTGTTACATGTCCTTTTGAAATCAGAGTGCCTCATTTTTTTTTCTTATTATTATTTACGGAGTTGCTTTTTGTAACTTATTAAATGGTATTATTTGGTGAAGATGATCATTCTAAGTCAAGCAGAATCACTTATTGACTTGTTAGTGATCTCTCTCTCTGGTTTAAAAAGTTTTGAAAATCACACCATATTGATTTCGTACTTGCTTGTGTCATTCAACCTTTTCCTAATTGTGTGTCTGCATTAGTGAGAGAAGAAAAGTAGCAAAAGGAAAGGTTACTCAGAACAACTGAGCTACAGTGCATCATTTGCAAAGTTGTGGAGTAATCCAGTACTTAGCTTAACTTTATTCATACCTAGGAATCATAATATCAGAGATAGCATGTGCAAATCAGAGATGGGCCACAAAATATTCACTATAACACCAAGTTTAATGTACTGATTTATCTTAATAAACTCCAAGGACAAAGTGCTCTGTTGCATGGCTCTGATTATAGAAATAAACAACATTGCTTAAAAAGGAGGGAAACTGTCTAGATGTATATATTGAGATAGCAAAGGGTCCAAGTATGTGTCTAAACACGGAATCTCACATAAACAAAATACATTTAAGCTAAAATTAACCCATGGATACTACAATAAGTGAAATCCAAATCATTGACTAAGTCGCACTAGGATAACACACTTCAACCACCATAAATATTACAGAACACTAATACATGAACATTTCATTCCAAACACTTCTAAATGCAGACTTAAAATAAACAACAGATCAAACCATTCAGAAGCAGCAGCATTTATACAATATTCCATATACCATCTAATAGTAAAGTTGTCTAATACATAAAATACAGCAGAACACATATTCTGTGCATACCATGTCAAAACACAAAGGCCACTCTTACGTAGAGAATATTAATAATAATAATAATAATAATAATAATAATAATAACTCTATCCCGCAGCAAAATAATTTATGAGTGGGCATTATTCCTCCATGCCACTCTTAAATCTATACAATTACACCACTATTACAAAAAAGAAGTACAAATGAAGCATCACAGAGCAATGCTACAGTCAAGAAAATGCATTTTGATTAGAGTGCACATCGACAAAAGGAAAATTGATGGAACATGCCCAGCGATGTTTCACAGAATGGAATTCAGCTAAAAGCACACATACCAAATGGTCAATTAATGCTTTGTATGTCATGCACAATTCACATTTATTTTAATGATTTATTTATTTATCTGTCTTGGTCTACTTGGAAAGTCTGACTGGGATAAAACCCTGTTTCAGCAGAGGCCAGGGGAGAAAAGCTCCACATTTAACACTATTTTTGACATATATGTAAAATGCAGTTACATGATGTCATAAGGAATGTAAAATACAGGTAAGTATAAACAGAATGACAGAAAAAAGATTTGCAATTGCTAACATAAACATCATTCAGAAACAAAGCATGTTCATATTTTATATGGGTATATACAGTGTTGAGTAGATGGAGTCATTACTCTAAATTGGCCACAGGTGTGAGTGTGCATGCAAGTGTGTGCTGTGGAAGAATAACTGCATCAGGACTAGCTGCCCAGCATTATAAACCTTGGCCCTAGGGGATTGTCACTGTTGATGTTACCCCAACCCCATGTGCAAAATGGGAAAAAGGGGTTAGGGTTGGAAGGATTAAACATTAGAAATAGATACAGGCAGATAAATAGCAGAGGGAGATATAATATTGCAAAAGATACTGTAATATTACCTCTAATTTCTAGCAATTGAAATAATGAAATAATGAAAAAAGAGGAAGTTTAACTATGGAGATATTAGAAAGGGGGAAGGCAGTTGATAATGTAATATAGTATCTGGACCTCGCCAAGGCCTCACCAAGACCTTCAACACCATCCCCCACTATCTAGAATCATAGATAAACTTACTAAGCTGGGCATTAATCCCTACATCACTCAATGGGTTGCCAACTCCCATGCTGTATAAGTAGCCAACTCCAAATCCAGCTCCAGACAAGTGACAAGTGGAGTACCTCAGGGTTCAGTCCTGGGACCACTCTTGTTTGGCATCTGCTTCTCTGAAGTACAGGCCAACACTAAGGGACTCTGGCTAACAAAGATTGCGGATGACTGCAAACTGGGAGCCATTACTGAATCCTCAAATGATGTGGATATTCTACAGATACTTGGTGCCAGAGCCATGGGCTCAGGCTAAATGCCAAGAAATGTATAGTTTTCCCCTTTGGGAAAAAACATGTACCTGTGAATTACCACATAGGTGGAAGTACACTAAACAATGAAAGTGTGATAAGAGACTTAGGGACACAGGTGGACAGTGGCCTCACCTTTGATAACCATATCTCCACAACAGTCAGGGAATCCTTCTATGTGGCACACCTCATCACTAAGGGCTTTTCATCCAGAAAAAGGAGGTCATTGTCCCACTGTACACATCCCTCATTAGACCCATTATAGAATACAATGCCCCATTTGGTTTGTCCCTCTCAAGACATCTGCAAGAACTGGAAAGGCTGCAGAAATACCTCACTAAAAGAATCACAGGCCTAAAGCAGATGCCCTATGCTGACGTCTAAAAACACTCCAGCTATACTCTGTCACATATCGTCTATTCAGAGGGGATCTCTGTTTAACATACAAGGCCATGTCAAACCCAGAGCTGTTGGACATGCCACACTTAAAGAAATCTCAATCCCTCAGAGCAACATGCTACAGGGATCTAAACCTTGTCATCACAATGAACAAAACATGCTGGAGGGATAGGTTCCTGACAAAGAGACTCCCCAGACTGGAATAGACTGCCCATACATGTCAAGCAGAGTGCCTCTTTGGCCCTCTTCAAAAGGAACATTGATGACTGGATGGGAGATAGGAAATTCACCCCGGGGATCACGTCAGTTGCCCTGCTAGACAGGGGACCAGGGAAGTAAATATTGTGGGAAGAAATAGCCAGGGAATTGTTTTTGCTAGGCTTATATAGGCCCTAGGGCCGATAGCCTAGTACCAACCTATGAACCTATGATATGTCAGTAGTAGAGGAACTCTGAATGTATCATTATATTTATGAATGAAATGTAAATTAATTAGAAAAGTCAGAACAGTTGGAGGCTAACTGAACTTTTATAAGATGTATTAGCTTTGAATAGATGAGGAAATAGAGTGGTGAAACCGTAACAGAGATGGGACAGTGCGAGAGTGGTTGATCTAATTAAAGAGAAGAAGAGATCAAGTCTTGTCACTTAAAGCCTTTAATTGATATAATATATGTAAACAAAGTTACACCTTGTGGTTTAATGAGTATCTTTCTGGCCTGATGGAGAAAAAGTGGGAAGAGAAGTGACAAATGTTTAGAGAAAAGGTAATAGGTGTGACCAGAAAACTTATTCTAGCCAGGAGTTGAGGAGGAGCCGAGCCAAATTTTTAGATATTATTTCTAAAGTAACTTGAAGGTATGTGCCTTATCTGTCTGTCTGTATTAGTTGCTGTGGGTTAGAGTTCCAATTTTTAGTGATTTGGTTGGGAGTATAGAGAATCCCCAGCTGAGTTGCTCATTTTGGAAATGAAGAGGAGAGATTTATTACTTTGCCGTAGTAGTCTAGAACTGGAGTATGGTTAGATCATATTTTCAATCATGGGAGTTTTTCAGGTAACTTAATTAAGTTGTACATTATCTTGAGTTGTATGTATGGCAGTTCTAGTCAGTGTATATCTTTTAAGGCTATGCAGTTGTGTTTTTTTATTGGGGTATTTGCTGCAAATTTGGTTATTTTGTCATAATGTGTCAAGTTTTGTTTTGGTGTATTGAGATTTGTAAAGATGATGGATGCATTTAGAAGGAATGGAAGGAAGAAGATGGTGGCTGTGGATTTTCTTGCAGACTCCGTGAGTAAACATTTTGCAGAAGGTGATAAGATACAAAGAAAAGTGTCAGTGGTAGTAGCCTTTGTTTATTCCAGTAACCAACCACAGTGGCAACACTTGCTCTTACTTTTCTCTATATATCTTCATTTCTGTGAGGAGACCTATTCCTGATATACAGAGCATTCATACTCTAAAGCAGCCATGAATATTGCCATTGACTGAGTGTGTAAAATAACTCTTCATATGCAGGAAAACTACAAGCAGCAATCTGTTTGCAGGACTCTTTCTTTTCCATAAAAAGCAATTACTGTAGTTAGGGCATCACACTATACAACCTATAAATCTTTCACAGAAGAAAGGTCTGTAAATATGATAATCATTTGAAAAGAAAGGGACCAGCATTGTTGAGTCCTGTAATGTGGAGACTGAATTGAAAAAAAAAAAAGACTCACATATACTAAGCCCAGCATTGCTATTTGTCAGAATATCTTCTCCAAAGAAAACACTCTAGTAAGGAGGTCTCAGTGTAGCAGTTTCAGTGGCACAACAGGTAGTACAACTGACTTGATGCAGAAGGCTGTGGGTTATATACCCATGCCTGATAGCTGTGGGTTATATACCCATGCCTGATAGGTTGACTGCTGACAATGCAGTGCAGTATAAGGAGGGTGCTGCACTCATGTTTGTGTCACCCTTTGGATGAGACATTAAACCGAGGCCCATCTGCTTGAGTTGGTCATAGCTCAGGTAGATTTAAAAGACCCCGCAGCACCTATCAAAAAGAGTAGGGGTCTTTTATTTTATTTTATTTTATGGTATTTACATAATATTTACATTTTATATATATAGTATTTATAATATTTATAATATGTACAGTGTAGCGTACATTCCATTACTCAGGTTATCTACAAATTTCAATAACACAATTAAATTCTTAACCCTGATTCCAACTTTGAAAGCCAAAATCTTATCTTTTTTTCAAAATTTCTGCCAAATCACATTTTCCACTAAATATAATTTCTTTTACTCTTTGATTCCAAACAGTCCATATATCAACCAACCAATATTTATCTATTTTATATACACAATCCTTACATTTGTTTCCATAAAAGATATTCAATAGTATCCATACAGTCCTCATTTTTTCAGTCATAGTCTTCCATTGCATATCTCTCACATTCTGCTTTCCAAAGCATATTCCCAAATATGTTATTTTTCCAAATTTAGTCAAGATCTCCAATTTTTTAATATACCCTAAATCCTTGCTTTTATCTCTATTCAAATACAATCTTATAACATTTAAACACTTACTTAAATTATTCAACACTAAGTTAATTCCATCAACATATTTTGTCATAAGTATAGTATTTGTGTAAGCTGATAAAATAGGTATGATAATATTTTCATTTGTCACATATTCCACTTTCTGCATCTTTTGATTTACATATACCACAACTGTATTAATTACTGAAATAAACATCCAATTCCTTAAAGGACAACCTTTCCTTATATGTCTATTAATGCATATTTCTTGACTTAACCATCTATTTACAAAATATTTGGTCTGTTATATTCATAAGCAGTAATACATAGTTTTCTTATTTTTGAACTAATATTATATGACTGAAAAATATCCCACAATATTTCACGTCGTATAGAAAAAAATCTCCAATCATTTTCATTTTCACATTCCTGCAAATATAATCCTCTGCTAATTCTCTAACTAGCAACAACAAATCTTGACTTTCCCTCTATTTTACACTCTCTCTCTCTATATATATATATATATAAATATTGCCTTCTGCACCATGCTATACATGTTTTTCTCTGTTCTTTTCAGTAACATTTACATAAATATCTTCTAAGCTGTATTATTTAAAACTGAAGGCCTTCAGTTTTTCATGTATTTTTGTCAGCTTTCTTTCATATAAACTTTAAAAAAGTACTACATATTTTTTTATACTTAAAACCTTCCTTTAACCATTCATTTATTATCTTCAGAAACATTTTTTGCCATATTAACATATTTTTATCCATTTTGGTATTCTGTTTCATCA
>NC_056733.1:1351542500-1351710000 GCF_019279795.1 Protopterus annectens | reverse complement strand
TTCTTTTGTTTTACTACATTGCACTGCACATCTTCATTATCACTTATTTCTGAGCCTTCCTCTATGTCCCTTTCTTTATTAATTTCTTCACTACTTTCATCACCTTTGTCTTTAATCCCACCCTCCAAGTCTTGGTCTACATTTACATGCCCTTGCTCTTTTTCTTATAACTGTGTAACCACTTTCCTTTCAACAATATCAACATTTTCATGATAGTCCATCCATAAAGGACCAGTTTTGTTGCATGTATAACATTTCAATACACTTTTGTTGTATTGTGTCCCATTTCCTCACATATATGGCATCTTCTCTTCCTACAATTATTAAGTGAACCAGCATTCCACAAAAAACAAGTTTTTAATTTACCCCAGTTTTTTATAGTTCCTTTATAACATTCAACATTAATAATGCTCAGAATATGTTTGATATTATTATTGTCCATTTGCAGTATCACATTACAGTCCCAAGCCCCATCCATAAACCTCTATTATCATAATCCTTAGAAAAGCCCAATATCTCTTTACATATTTGCTGCAAATATTCTTTTAAAGTCTCTTTTTCTACTTCACTTCTACACTGAATATGTATTTTTCTTTTTGTCTCTCTATTGAATGCCTTAAAAACATATTTATTCCATGGATGACAGTCTTTGTTTGTTTGTATTCTTCCAAAAAAAATGTCCATTATATATCCAGTCTCAAAAATAATGTCACAAAAAGTTTATTTTAAAGGTATAATCACATCATCCCAAATTTTATACCCATCCATTTCTTCCTCAGTTTAGTAGAACTTCTACTGTATTACTTTTAGTTTTTGTTACTAAGGTAGAGATATATTTTTTTCTTTCCTTTATTTCCCTTCACTATCACAGCATAGAATGTCTTCTTCTTTAGGGAACTCAAAACCTTCGTTACATCTTCTATCAATAATATCACCCAAAGATGTGTAACCCTCATTCCGTGGTTCACTTATATTAACCTCAATAAATCATCCTGTAACAATGCATCCATCCTTGCATTCCTCTTCCTGCAAAAATAACTGCTGCTGAAATATATACTCTGAATCAAGAAAAGGATCAACTGTCTTTTCTTTAGACACATCCCCTTCAGCTGTATCTGAAACACCTGGATAAGACTTGACCATCTTCTCTTTACCACTGTTCTTACTATGCTTCTCTCACAAAGTCTACCATGTCTTCAATCTGCAAGAGAAGGTTTGACTACCTTCTCATTATCCACAGAAGGAAACAATGCATCTATAGAATGTTGGACTGTCTGCTCAATGCCAAAACTGACACATGCTGAATCCTGTGACTCCATTCCATTTACTTCCAGCTTTCTCTGAGCCATAACTTCACCTAGAACAGAAGGCAAAAGAAAACAGTACCTCCAGGACCAAACAAGTAGGGGTCCTTTATTTAAATACAAAAATAACTCCTATTTACAAAATATTTACATATTTACAAATGTACAAGCACATATTCATAATTTCCTATACAATCATGTTACATTTTCATCCTTATCAGACCCCTCACCCCTTTTCCAATAGCCACCATCTGATTTTACTTAATACTGTTGCTAAAAATCCATTTATCATTAAACATAATTTCATTTATTTTTTCATTCCATATAACCCATATAACATAAATAACTTTGTATCTATTCTTTTAACTTAGTCTTTACTTCTATTCTTATAATATCCATATTTAATCATACCCATGTTTATTTTATCCACTTCTTTTATATCTTCAAAAATATCTTTTTTACATAGTTTTCCTCATAACGTTTTTACTCTTTTACATTTCAAAAACGCATGTTCTGCAGTTTTTTCTTCTTCTTGATAATGTAAACATATTTTATCGTTTTTCATTTTAGATGGCATATTACTGGCAATTTGTCTATTACCAGTCTCCACAAAAATCTTAACATTCTTTCTGATTGCACAATTTGCTTATTTTTCTAGCTTTAACTTTCATCTGTTAGAGTTTCCCATGGTTTTCCCTAGCAATGTTTTATCATTATATTCTTATACCATACTTTTCTATCTTTTTCTATATCATCATTTTTTTATTTTCCACAAAAGTATTTTTTCCTTGTTAACATTTTATTTCTTCATTTATACACTTTTCTCTTTTACTCTTTTTACCATACCACAAAATTTATCATACTTACATTTATACAGTTTTCCTACTAATCTCTCAACTTTTTGATTTATCCACTTTAACACTTTTTACACATTTATTGAAGTACAGTATACCACTGGGTTAATTAACCCTAAACCACCTCCTTCTTTATTTATATACAAAACTCCTCTTTTTACTAGATTTAATCTAGAATCCCATATAAACTAAACAAATTTTGTGCAATACTTCCTTTTCAAATGTTCTTGGCAATATAAATACACTTGATAAGTATGCTATTTTCCCCATCAGTACTGAATTTATGAAATAAGTCTTTTTTCTGAAGGATAACGTTCCTGTTGAATTCTACTTACATCTCTATTTCCAAATTGTATACCTACCACAGAAATGTCATTCATTGTAAAATATATACCCCTGATCTTTACTACATCACCAAACATTTACTTTTCACTTAATTTAAAGCCATCCCTATCATCTGTAAACACTTATTTGTTCAAAATATTACTTCTTTTATCCAAATTTTGTTGTTTCCAATTATTATAATGTCATTTGCATATGTTAACATAACTGAAATTCTTAACACTTCAGGTATTATATACCCCCCACCTCCTTCATTTTGTAATTTAGTTCACATACTGTCACATCCTTAGCTCATTACAGTCAAGTGACACCTCCAGTTGCTTGTGTAAGCTGTTTACAAAATATTACAAACTTATAAGTTACTGCATTTACTGTGACTTATAAAATGCAGTTTAAGACCTAGAACATAAGAATACTACTACTACAAAAACAATTTGTGCTGAAAAATTTGAAATGTGCACTGTTTTAGCAACCTCTACAGTTCCATATATATGAACATTTGAGAGCATAATTTTATTCTAGCAAATTCTGGCAGTTACAGTACAAATTTCAAGAGCTCCATTGGAGGGAATGAGTTAACTAATGCAAACAGTATACAACTCATTGGATATTCCTGCTTATAGCACTCTTCATATATATATCTTGTCTTAACAAGCCGTCTACAAGCATTTTTACTTTATTATTACTATATGCTGACATAAATAATTTCCTTTCTCACTTATATTATATTATTTCATTATTACTCATAAGATTTCATGTCTAGTTATATCAATTGGCTTATTAAGGTCTCCTATCATGATTTTTGCTTCTTCTTTTCTGTTCATAATATCATTCACAATTTCTCTAATTATCATTAATAATTATTGACAACCCTTCCCCTTTATACTATATATACTATCTTCCATAATATTTCCCATTTTAGTTTCAATTCTCATTTGCATTATTTTCATAAAAATTTTAAAAATCATTATTATGCAATATTATTGGTCTCCAGTTATTTTAATTCTCTTATCATTCTTCTTCCATATTGATTTAAGTATTTCACTAAATAATTATTTATATATAAAATGTCCATTTAACCATTCTTTCAAAAACTTTAAAAAGTTTTTTTTTTTTTTGCCAGTCCCTTAAATATTTAGACATTTTGGGCCTGAAGCCAAATCTATATTTACTTGTCCTAGTACTTTATCTAGCTCATTCAAAGAAACCTCCTTTTCCAACTCTTTATTCTCTTTTATTTTTACTTTTTACTTTCCACATTTGTTTCACTACTTTCTTTTTAAAAAACATTTATTATAAATATTGTACTACACTATTCATAATCATTTCATGAGATTTTTCCATTTCTCCTTTTACACTTTTTATGTCTTTCATTACTCTACCATCTTCCTGTACTTATCTGCTTAAGTAACTTGATAATTATTTTATTTTTCCTTGTAAAAAATCTTTGCTTATATGAGTACTTGTATTTCTTTATTGATTAGCTTCATATAATTCTTTTATATATTTTCCCATCTCTACTTTTCTCACATCATATTGCCACTGCAAAACAAATTATATTTTTCCTTAAATATCACCCACCATTCAGACCAGTTTTTATAAAAAATGTTCTCTTAATATTGTGATCTTTCCATAATTGTATTACTAATCTCTTTCCTTCTTCACTCCATGCTTTCTGATTTATCCTTTTTATTATTTTTCCTATTTTAATATATTCCTTCTTTTCTTTTATCTCTAGGCATATTGCAGTATGATCAAAAAGTCATGTTTCCACTACCATCCCTTCTCTTATAACAAAATCTTCTGATACTATACAATAATCTAGTTCAGTTCTATACATACCCCTTTTGTAAGTCCATGAATTTTTTTCCCAAAGTTTTAACTTACCAGATCTTTTAACCTCTAACATTTTTCATATACCATTTCTTTTCGTTTTATGTTTGCCTCTTAAATCACAATTAAAGTCTGATGTAATTATAATATTCATATCTATGACTACATAGTCTAAAATCTGATTAAATACTTTTTCCCTTTCTTTACAGTTAATAGCAGCATACAATGGTATAATTCTGTAGACTTGATCCTTCCATTGTAAAACTGCAGTGGTTAATCTGCACATTTCTGCTAAAGTTACATCTAATATCATTACTGTATTTCTACAGAATATGGCTATTCCAGAACAACTCGCATTTCCCATATTCCAAATTACTTTCTTCCCCATTGTTTTTATATTTGTAATCTTTCTTGATTTGTTAGAAATCTTGTGTTTTGTAATATAATTACCTCTACCTCACATGTATTGCACTACTCCAAAATTCCTATTCATTTACAGAAAGTACTCCAAAGTTTTCATTTTCCTTTTTCCTTAGATTTATGGTTTCATAAAATCATAGCTAATTACATGTCTTGCTTTTTTAATAGGCCATTTTAAGCATAACCAAGTTCTTTCCCAATCCTGAGAATCAAGCACTGCATCTTGGGTCTGTGAGTCAAATACCTTAACCATTATACCAAGCCCCAAGCTTTATCTGTATATATTCATTTTTACCCATGTCCTTTCTTTTTTTTATTTTGTACTTATCCCTTTAAATTTTCTTTTTCTGTCTTTTACCCTTGTATGAATAGAATTATTTTTTTCCACTTTGCTACCTCCCAGTTTATGTCTTATTCACCACTTATTTCAGAACCTTCTTCTATGTCCACTTTTTTATTTTTTCCTATCCATTTTTTCTTCTATTTCTACTACTTCTAAAACTGTTTCTCTTTGTTCATTTTCTTCTCTTTCTTTTTCCTTTCTGTTATTTTCATTTTTGCAATCTGTCCATAAATGTCCAATTTTGTTACATTTATAAAATTTAAATTCACATGTTTTGCATAGTGTCCCATTTACCACAAATATAACATTTTCTTTTGTCACAGTTATGTTTCATATGTTCTTCTATTCCACAAAAAAAAAAAAAAAAAAAAAACAAACAAAAAAAAAAAACACTTGTTTTTGGTTGTCCCCAGTATTTTACAATACCCCAATTCCCCACCACATTTGTTATGCTTGGTATAATTATTTTCTCCTTCTGTTTTTAAAACAATATCACAGTCCCAGCCACCAGTCCATAAACCCCCTTTGCCATAAACGTTTGCAATCTCTAGTACTTCTTTACATAAAGCTTTTAAATGTCCATTCAAAGTCTCTCTTTCTACCTCTGTTTGAAATTATACATGAATCTTTTTTGTTTCCCTGTTAAATGCTTTTATCACATGAAGATTCCATTTGTAGCAGTCTTTCTCTTTTTATATTCTCCAAGAAAGTTTTCCATTGAAAACAGCAGTCACAAATATGATGTCACAAAATGTCTCTCTGTTAATAAGAATAAATGTTCTTACATCATGTACTTTTACATCCAAAGGAACTATGGAATTGTTCCACATCACATCTTTTTTTCCTTCCAAGCATCTCTATTAAATTTTCACACATGACAAGGGCAGTCTTACATTTATATAAATGAAAGGCATACAAAATAATACCACTTTTGTTGCAAACAGTTTACATCACAGACACCATTGAAACAATTGTAGTTGCAAACATTATACATCACTTATAAACCATCCCGTCATTGTCAGTTAAGCATAATATGGCTCATTGAAATCCTGCCTCTTAAACCTCATTCCTGCTCTGCATATATCATTCCCACATATTCCATTTTTTTCCTATGTAGTTTGCTCCTTGCCTTTTCTAAATATCCCAATTCATTTTGTTTTATCTTTGTTACTATATTCACTACTTCTAGTAAAGCTGGTCTAGACTTTGATTTCCATTTTCTAGTAATTGCTTTTTTGGCAGCCACCATAATTAGACTCAGCAGCCCCACACTTCATACCTTTCCATTTCTTTGTCTTCTTTACTTTGAATCCTTACCACGTACTTCCATTTTTCATTTTCTCCTGCCTTCTTTTCTGCTACTCCACTTTTACCTTCTTTTACTTTATCTGCAAATATTTTCTTTTCCATCCCGCCATTATTTTTCAGGATTGACTCTGCATCTTCCTTTTGTATTTTCTTCATAATGTTCCCCAGAAAGCATCTCCTTTATTTTTTGGCTCACTCTGCACCACCATTTCTTTAAATAAATCATTCCGCATCCCTCCCGCCTGGAGGTTTATAATTATACATCCATTATTTGCTGAGTCATCTCCATTAAACAGGTTTATTTCCTCAGAATCCTACACACATTCTTTGGTCTCAATATTTTCTTTCTCCTTCATTTCTTTCAATACTCCATCATCTCCTTCTCTCTCCCTCTGCCTCCCTGTTTCTAAGGGCCACCTGTTCACATGGAATGGAAACAGGAAGTGCTCCTCCAAAATGGGTCCACTCACAAAAATGACAAGTAGGGGAAGTTCCTTGATGCCCAGGCCAAATTAAGTTAGTAGTATAAATACCACATCAAGTCTCCCCTGAAATGCCTGTAAAACTTTCACAGTGGAAAAAAGGTGCCTAGCATTGTTTAAAACATAACATTTTACTGGGAGTGGCTCCTGACTCAGCCCACATCATAATGGAAAAAGAAAAGAGTGATTTTTTTTTTTATGCCAGATTTATTTCTTTACTTTGTTTATTCCCTTATTCAAGAGTAGAACTACTCACATGCTACTGCATGCATAGAGTTTTTAGTCCTTCCAAGTTACAGAGCAAAAAAAAAAAAAGTCATCTTATTCCAGTCATCGGATTGTTTTCACAACAGCTAAGAATTATGTGCATTTTAAATGGAGAGTAAGGTGATAAGTTAGAAGACAGAAAAATCACTTAAAAAGGAGACCCGCAGGTTGCTGTATGAAACAGAGAGCAACCGTTTTTATTGGCTCAGGATGAGGTAGCCTGATTGAAACAGAAAGAAAACAGTATTGGATGCCTCCAGAGATATGAGCATACATTGCTTACTCATTTAGTTATTTATTTTAAATATTGCATATATTTTTGCAAACATTATATTTTCAATTATCCAGAATTTTGGAAGGAAAGTGTTTTTTTTTTTCTGAAATGAAGTATGTTCTCTTTAAGCCAATATCAGCCACCCAGTGTGACTCTCCTATTTCCACTTTTACCTATGACATAAAGCTTTGTACATAACAACAGATTCTGAAGTGGTGCCTGCTGCTATTCTACTCTCTTTAACTTACCCTGCTGATTATTATCCCCTCTCAAAACTTGTTCTTATTTTCCTGCAGTACTCATTCTGTTACACTTCTTTCATCTACCTACATGCTTTAATGTTTCTCAAACCCCATTCTTTAGACAGATAAATCCTATTGTCTTCCCTTTTTTTTTTTTCCATAGCCTTTGCTTACTGCCTTGGCAAAACCAGCTTGATTGATTGTCTTTTGAGGCTGAACTGGGGATAAACTTTCTGGTTGACCCCTCCCCCTTTTCCCGCATGTCTAGCCTTGAGTGCAAACACACTGTGTGGCTTTCCCATTCGCTCTTTTTCCTATCTCTTAGTCCTGGCAGCACTACAGGAATCTGCAATCTATAAGGTTAACAATGTTTTTTTTAACTGCTTGTAACTTGTTGAAGGATTATAAATGGAAATGTCAGCAATGATTTCCTACAGCATATTTTCATTAGTTTTATTTTTTTACACTGCTGAGTCAAAAAAGGTGGAAAATAATGTTTTAAAAGCTTGCCTGCTTCCAGTAACGGTTTTGGAGTTATCTAATGCTTTACGCAGCACTGTTGTTCTTAGGTGAACACTACATTAGATAAATAATTTTTGTTATAGCCAAGTTTTTAGAAAAACTGTACTCAATGAACAGAGAAAACTGGGCAGATTACATGTATTATATTTTTATCAGGAATGCTATAATATTGTAGACTGCTGGTATTGGTTAAAGTCAGTAGAGGTCAATACTGTTAAGGAAATATGCATCCTGAAGATACTTCACCTGATTCCTAACTTACACTCCATTCTGATTAACATTAAAGGGTGCTACATTGTCTACATGCTTACCAATGAAAAGCAACTTTATGTTTAATACTGGTCCAGGATTATTTCAGTAATTTTTGGTATTTATTGTTTCTATGTTGACCTCAGTATTGAGCATTACAAAATATTGTTCATTGGCTTGATTTGTTTTACACGGCTGAGTCAAGAAGGTGTAAAGCAATGTTTTAAAAAGCCTTCCTACTTCCAATAACTGTTTTAAATTTCATGTGACGTTGATAGAAAATGGCCATGAACTTTAAGTGATAGAGAAGACAAAAAAAAAATAATAGTTTTCCTAAAACATTGTGTCAGACATTTAACTTGTTATACCTTCATCCATATGGAAATTGTTGTTGACCTATCTCTTAGCCAGTGCAACTGGATATTTGGCAAGTATTTAGAATGTAGCATTGCTGTATATACTAACTTAACTAGGCTCTTTAACAGTTTGCACAGTTACTTTATATAACTAACTGTAATATCTGCAATTCAACAGTTGAAGTTTTTGTTTATTTTTTTTAATTTCTCCAAAACTTTTGGGTTTCTAATACCATGACCGGAATGGACCCTATTCCTAAGTCAAAGCACAATTACAGTTCATGAAATTAACATTGTTTCAATCTTTGATGTTAGCCAAAAGTGCTCTTCACAGCTTCCGCAATGTGCCCAGTAATGAGTACATCTGCAATTCGTATGGGGTTACATGTATTGATAACATATCTAAATACGACTGTAGATTCTTTTTAATAAGCTCCTTTGCTTCTACTACTATTGGAACTGTCTGGGTATCTTTCTTCCACATTGCTCTCATTTCTGCTTGCAGATCCTGATATTTTATGACTTCCTGTCTCTCTGTATGCAAGACACTGTAGTCACTGGGTGTTGCAATTTCAATGATCAGTACTACTTTGGCTCCTTTTCATGGACCACTGTATCCAGTTTTCTAGTGTCTATCTTTTGAACTGTTGGTAATGGGTGATTCCATGTGATGTAAACTTCAACATTTTCTGTCATGCTTTGTTGCTCATGTTTCCAGTGTTTTTCAGGCACTTCAATACCATAATGTTTGCACAATCCCCAGTGCAACACTCTTGCCACATTATTATGCCTTTTAGTATACAGTCCTTCTACCATTATTATGTAACAACCAGTAATGAAGTGCGCAACTGTTTCCAATTCAGTTTTACAAAACCTACATTTGTCTTTTTCTCCCATATGTTCAAAGGAATTTGTAAACGAATGCGAAAGCAGCCTACTGTCTTGGGGCATCAGTATTAACCTTTCCTCTGTTGGTTTGAATTCGCCTTTCCTTAACCATTCCTGCATTTGTTCCTGACCAACATGAAGTTCTTCCAAAAGTTTACTATACTTGCAACTATATGCATTTTCCACATTTCTTGCCTTTTCTTCTGGTCCTTCACATTATATTCTTTCTTTCTTTTTTCTTTTTTTTTTTTTGACACATTAGTCGCTGCATGATTTTTGGTCTGATTTCCATTCCTGCTTGACGCAGATATGCTTCTGCTATATTAAGCAGAGAAGTCATGTTAGATTTATTCTCCTCATGTTTCAAAACTTTCATTACGTTTGGGTCTTGTGAGGTCAGCAGATATATGTGGAGTCCCACGATTGCAGATCTATATATGTAATCAATTTCAAGGAGGCCCATCCCTCCTTCAGAATGGGGAATGTGTAATCTTGGTATGCACTGATTTTTATAAATCATTTGTTGAGCATGAAGCATCTTTCTTGTTTTCCTTTCTAATCTATCCAACACATTTTTAAGCCAGTCACTCACTCCAAAACTGTAAGTGAGGACAGGAAGAGCAAATTGGTTTATAGCTTGGATTTTGTTCCTAGATTTGAACGCCATTTTCAGGATTAATTTAAGTCTTCTAAAGTATTCCTTACTAAGTTTTATTTGCATTTGTTCATGTTTTATTGTTGATACTTCAGCAATTCCCAAATATTTATACACTCCCTCTTGCTCAAATTCTTTTATAACAAATTCTTGTCCCAAACTGATGTTTTCCTGGTGCTGCTGTTTTCCTGCTTTAAAGGTTGCTTTTGCACATTTATCAAGACCAAATGACATTCTTATATCATCTGAAAAACTTTTGACAGCTTGCAGTCATGCTTTCAGTTCCTCATCTGGTGAGCTATATAGTTTTAAATCATCAACAAAGAGAAGATGAGAAGTAATTATGACTGCGCATATAGATCTATACAATATAACAGAAGTAAACAGGATATATTACTGTGCAGCTAAATTAATTACTGATAAAGTTCCACCACAAGAACACAGGGTCATGAGAGAAAAGAAGGGAGAAATCAAATACCATCATGGATTCTAGCCATGGCCGAAGCTGTTAAGTAGATAGCTTAATGGGTTAAGGGCAAGGCAGAATACCAGCAATAACAGAGAGTCACCCTGGAATATCCCCGTTTGAATTTTTATCCCTGGGATAATAATTTGTCTTTTATCATGGCTTAATTGCAAAGTTTTCTGCCACTGTTTCATTGTCACTGTAATGCAGTAGATCAGTGTAGGGTGTATCTTATACATTTTAAGCACTCTTTTATCCATGAATGTGGGATTCTATCAAATGCTTTTTGCAGTCAGTCCATGCCATACTTAGATTCTTCCCCTTTTTACAGTTCTCCACTATGACTTTATTTAACAACAAATGATCCTTTGTTTCATATGACTTTGTTTTATTGCCCTTTTGTTATACCCATAATTGAGTTTTCTTCTAAATGACTATAAACTCTATCAGCATCATTTGCCATGTGTAGTTTATACGTCATCAGAAGCCAAGTTATTGGTCTATAATTTTTAGGGTAGCTTGCGGGTTCACTCTTAAGTAGGAGCAATTTTTTTTTTTTTTTTTTTTGTTAGCTAGGTTGGTGTCTGTTCATTGTGTGCATATAAATAGTTCTTACTCATGGCTAAATCTTTGTGCAAAGATGTTAATACTTTTAACCAAAAGTTAGGTATTGCATCTGGGCCTGGGGATTTCCAATTAGAGGTTTTTCTTAGCTTTGTTTCAATCTCTCTGGCTGTTACTTCATCCCATTTCATATCCTGTACCTTTAAGCTTCTTATTCTTCCTTTTACTTCTTCTATCCATTTAGCATCTTTGTTATGTTCCAGAGGATCTTCATAGATACTTCTCCAAAATGTATCTATTTCTTGTTTTTTTTTTGGTGGTCTTTCAAATCCTTTACCTTGTTTTCCAGTTCTGTATAAAACTTTTTGGGGTCATCAATAAATTGCTTTTTTTGTTCTCTTCCTTTATGTTTATCTGTGTATCTTCTAAGTTTTTCTGTCTGTGTTGATATTTTTAGTTTGCTATTTGCAATAGTGAATGACAGATCCTGGTCTGTTGTAATACTGCACATTGCTTTTATTATGTCTATGTTTCTTAGTATTTTTGTTGATCTGTTCCCTCTTCTATATTCTTCTAACAGTGACACGTCTTATCTTAATTGCTTTATAGTTTTCTCTATTTAATACTTCCATGATGGTATCCGATTTCTCCCCTTCCTTTCAGTTACTACCATGTGTTCTTGTGGTGGAACTCTATCAGTTATTGATTTAGCTGCACAGTAATATATTCTGTTTACTTCTCTTATATCGCATAGAACTTTTTGGACAATCCTAATTACTATGTTCATTTGTTTTGTCAAACTTCTGACTTTTTGGGTTTTATTGACCTTCTGCAGTCTATTTCTTTCATTGATCTTTATGTCTATCTATCTTTATTAAATCAAGCAACTCTTCTCTTAGGTCATTTTCTTCTAAACGGAGGGCACATTTTTTGTTTTTCATTTCCTGCAAACATTCTATACAAAGTTCTGTATCATCTTCCTGTGGCACATTCTCTTTAATTTCATCTTGTGCCATCCATTTCTCTGTCATATGGGAACTCACTGGCCTATCACTCCTCAACATTGCCTGCATCAGAGTTTCCTGCTCCTTTCCTTGTTGTCTAGCTTCAAGTGAACGTTTATACTGGTTTCCTGTGGAAGGCTCCAAAATATCTTGATATGGCACCTGACCAATTGCTTCCTGTTCCACTGGTTTCCACTTAATTTGGATATCCATTGCTCTATCCTGTTGTGGTGCTTTCTGAATTGGATTTTCTACACTGAATCCTTCACTTCACAGGTACTCCATAACCACAGTTTCTATTTCTTTAACCTCTGTATTACTAATCTCCTTTTCTACTTTTCCTCTTTGTCTTCTTATTTTTTTGTATTGTAAAGTTTTCCATGTCCAGATTTCTTTGACTGTATTTCTCTTCAAATATGTTTAGTGCTGTTCTTTTTGTATTGGTTAGTTTTGCTTTCTCCTTTGTATAAATATTACACCATATTAAATCTCTTTTTCTTCCCCATATCTGTATTTCTTCTTCAGATGTCTCCTGATCTTCCTGCTTCTCCTTACTTTGGGGACTCACTCCATCATACTTGAAATATAAGTTGTGTTCTACACCAATACTTCACTTCACTGGCACTCCATAACTTCAACTTTTATTTTTTTTTTAACTTCTACTTTACTAATCTTCTTTTCCACATTCCCACTTTGTGATATTGTTTTTTTTGTGAAATTTTCCATATCCAGTTGCTTTTGCCTGTATTTTTCTTTGAATATCTTTGGGGCTGCATTCTTTATATTGATTAATTTGGCTTTCTCCTTTGCATAAATATTGCACCATATCAAATCTCTCTTTCTTTTCCATGTCCATATTTCTTTTTTATACTTTTCAAAAATCTCTAGGTTTTGTTGTTTATATTTTCACACTTCCTCAGATGCTTCTTTTTCCAAACAGATCAAAGTCTCTCGATCTGTATACTTGTTGTTGTGTCATTCGGCTTTTCCTGGTTAGGGGTAGCCAGAGCGGAACTCCGGTCCACTAATGATTGGTAGTTGATTTTTACATGCTGAGATACCAGCCCTGACGCACAACCTTCAATGAAGGTGCGCCCATTCATGCATGTCTCCACGCAGAAGACGCTCTAGCTGAGAATCAAACCGGACAGCGGCTTACTGTGAGGCGACAACGCTACCGCAGTACCACCACAGTGGGTCTCTCGATCTGTATACTGTTTTTCACAAATCTGTTGTATTAATGAATGCATATTTTTATTTGAAGCTTCTGACAGTTTTTCTTGTGGAAATATTTTTCTTTCCTCTAATTTCTCTATTAATCATTTTGTATATCTTGTGTCTGGAAATTCTGGGCTTTTTGCATAATAGTAACAATACATAATTTCTTTCTTATCCTCAATAGTCCACTTTCTAGTCTTTATGGCTCTTCTTTGACCTATCAGTTTTTGTGATTTTTTGTGGACTACTACTTCCTTCTACAACAGGGGGGCCATCCTCCCTCTGGGCCTAGCCCCATTGTAGAAATGTTTCCATACCATACCTTTCAGCCTGGAAACATCAAAAATCTGGACAAAGGCCCATGAAAAATAGGTACAAATCTATATGCTGATTAACATAAAATTTGCATACATAATTATGTAACCCCACCCACTCCAATGGGACTGTGGGATACCAACTTTCAAATGCAAACTAAAGAACAGACGACCAAAAGTTGGTAATGTCTTTTAATAGGTATTAATTCAAAATATTCTTTAACAATGTTTTAACAAATAGCTGACGAGAATATGTATAAGGACTTCTGCTTCAAATATTACTCACTGTATTGTCAGCTAGCTATTGTAATTAGTTAACTAGAAAGTTGTATTTAATGGATAACAACTGAAAAGTTACTTATAAAGAGTGATGTAAAAGTTATATCTTCTATTTGACTCGTGTTTACACATGGGCTGTATGAATAATTTTAACATACTCCATTCCTCAGCATGTGCATAGTGTATTTCTGTTCTTTTACAGTCTTTTGCTGCATTGCAGTCATAATATAAGTGAGACAGGTTCAGTCTCTGCTGTTATTACTGCATTTGGTCATTGGCCAGGCAATCCTTTAGTAGTGCACAGCAACAGAATGAGATTTTAATGGGGCCCAAAAATTATTCCACTACAAATTATAAAACACAATCATCTGCTTTAAAAAATCCTGGACTTGATCTGTGATCTGCACACAATCCCCATACTGTGTATTAATATTTCAGTTTCAGTGTTGTAATAATTTGAAACTTAAATGCTGTCTTGTAGTAAATATACAATTTCTGCTTCTTAAAATGAATTAAATTAATAGACGAAATTACAAGATGCACAAGTGCTAGAAACACACATGCACAAGCATTTTATTTTGCGCTTGTTCGCATTCACATACAGCACATTCACACACACAACATTTAAACACACACACACACACACACACTATACTACAAATAAGTGAAATGCAGATCATACTACAAATAAGTGAAAATGCGAAATGCATATTATACTACAAATAAGCAAAGTATAAATGAGGCTGCCGTTAGAGCTCACACTGATACAAATAAGCCAAATGCAGATCCGTACTACAAATAAGCTTGAAAACAAACCACACCTGAAATGCAGATCCATGAGCACCTCTCTCTCACACTCACACACACACACACACACACACACACACACACACACACACACACACACACTGTTTCACTCTATTAGGTACCTTAGAATCCATCCATCTGCCCATACTGAAAATCCCATGGCGTTCATTTATTCTGCTGACTTAAGTCCATGTTTGTTCTTCTGCTTAAACCCAAATGCCTATCATCGTTCTTTGCAGTAGTTCATTCTGCTGACTGAATCCCACGTTTGTTCTACTGACTTACATCCATGAAACGGCAGTCCTCCCATTCAAACAGATGTGCTTAATTCTGGCAGTCCTCCCATTCAAATAGATGTATGAGCTTACTCCCAGTCAAACAGATGCACAAGCTTAATTCTGACAAGCTGATGGAGCTGACGTCATTGCTCATGTGATGACGACAGCTCTGAAAGAGCAAAATCTAAAAAATTGATTGGAAAAATCAGAAATGAAGGGGTGCCACTCGGGAATCGTGGCACCCCATTATTGGGACCCCAAAACTCGGTAAAAAATGAGTAATTTGGGACAGTTGGGAGGTGTGTTCCATACTTTGAGGATTCTACACTGTCATTTTTTTTCCAGTACTGGCACCAGTGTGTCTACCAGGATCAGGCACTTTTTCATCCAGGGATTTGAGCACCCAGCTCACTTTTTTAATTTTTTACCTACTTCTGTCTATGATATATCCTATATAACAGTCTATATATCAGTGTCATCTTGGTGAGATTTTGTGAAAAACAGGATCCACCTTACAAAGGTACTAACCAAGACTTGAGAATGAATTCAATTTCAGCAATAATACTCTCCTTTACTTGATGGCTTATCATCTCTCCATTCAGACCCCCTCATCTCTCCATTCAAACTCGCTATTTTTGCAGTGTGGTTTTAAATATGTTAATATATAATGTACCTGGATTCCATGTTGTTCCTTAGCTAATTATTATTATTGTTATCATGATTATTATAGGTTCATAGGTTCATAGATTATTATTATTATTGACATTTGATTACTGGGAAAATCTGACTGGGTAGAAGCCCATTTTCTGTGGTGGGCCCAGAAAGAAAATTATTACAAAATATTTGAAGAACAATAATTTTCCGACCTTCAAAAGTAAAGCAAAAACATCTGCAGTTTAAATACTTGGTTAAGAATCTATACAAGTAATGTGACAATCTATAAATTTTAGAAAGTTTGTAGAGAAATTAAAGGTAAGTTAGTCTAATACAAACAGGAATTGCAATATGAAGTAAGGGGAAAAAAGGCTACTAGCATATTTAAAGAGAAAGTCAGAGAAGAGAATTTGACAGCAGTAAGAAAGTAAGTAAAGAAGTGAGAGTAAGGAGGTATAATGAATGAAAAGGTACTTGTTCAGATTTAGAGATATAGTTTATCCTGGTTTTAAGCAAGAACAAAGCCAGATTTTTAGCTAGAAAGTCTTTCAGAGTGGTTTTGAAAGATGGGAGGGAGGGTATTGACCTGATGGATAAAGGTAAAGAGTTTTTAGTCACTGGATTGCGATGACTGACTGAGAACATAGTTGTGTAGAATGTTTTATAGCATTGGACAGGCAGATGGAGACTGGATAATTTTACAGGTGGCAAGAAGCTGCATATATGTTAGTTGATGAGTCAGTTCCAAGCAATTTTGACTTTTTAGTACTATACATTGGTGAGTTCTGAAAGGAGTATTTGGTGCCAATTTATCAACTTCGTTATAGCATTATTCAAGTTTTAATTTTTGAGAAGTCTGGAGGTTAGTAAGGATGGGAGCACCATAAAGAAGAGTGGGCAGGAGATAAGTAGTGGCAAGTGTAGTTTTAGTTGTGTTGGTAAGGTTTTTGGCTCTGTAAAACATCCCTAGTTTTTGATGAGTTTTTCTTATGCAATTTTATATATGCAGGTCAATTGTAAGATTATTATCCACTATCACCCCTAATAATTTGTTATGAGAAGTGACTTCGATGATTGTATTATCAAGAGACAGGACTTTACATTTTGCTTTTACACAAGTGAGGGATTTGGGGGAAAAAGTAGTAGTTTGGTCTTGTTTTTCTTTGGTTTTGCATGAGTTGTGAGATATGAAGCCATATTTTAGTGGCTGTTAAAGCTTCCCAAGTAATTTTCTGGAGGTGTACCATGTTGTCAGATGTGCAAATGAGAATGGAGTTGTATGCGTATTGTTTAGGGTGGCATGTTGTGTGGATGTCTAGAGGATGTCTGTGAAAATGTTAAAGATGAGGGGACCAATGATAGAGTGTTGTGGTACTCTGGTGGTGACCTGCAGGTAAAGAGAGATTGTGGTGTGCCATTTTACTGACTGATACCTACTGGAGAGGTAGCTTCTGAACCACAGAAGGCTGGGCTAAGAGAGACCTAGTGAGGGCATTTGAAGTAGAAGTTTCCTGGGACAAATGTTATTGAAGGCTTTAGACAAGTCTAGAAGTAAGGAAGAGACTAGTTTGCCATTATGTTTAGCTTTATTTACATTATTTATATAGGCTAGACGGGCAGTGTTAGTATTATAGGAAGGAAGGAAGTCATGTTATATAGGCGATAGGATC
Organism: Protopterus annectens; assembly: GCF_019279795.1. Classification (NCBI taxonomy): domain Eukaryota; kingdom Metazoa; phylum Chordata; order Ceratodontiformes; family Protopteridae; genus Protopterus; species Protopterus annectens. The sequence continues at coordinate 1,351,692,407 of NC_056733.1, read as the reverse complement.
AGAGTTCTTCCTGCAGGAGATAGTCTAGTAATGTATTTTGAATACATTTTTCAGCTGTTTTGGTGAGGCAACATTGCTATAGGTCTAAAGTTATTAGTATCTGTTGAATTTCTTCCTTTGTGCAGAGGGATAATGTGTAACTTTTTCTAGAGAAGGAAACATGGGATTCTTGGACTGACCTATTTATAAGGATTGAGACAGGATGGGCAATGCTACTGGCTACTGTTTTTAAGTACTAATCAGCTGAAGAAAAGCATGGTTTAAGTTTGTTTAAGAGTAGTTTTATATAGAATGTGAGCACAGATTTGAAGGTGAAAGTGGATGTGGTGATATACGGCTATTCTACCCAAATACAGTTGGTATATCCTATACCTTTCTCACTCTGTATTTCATTATTTCCATCCCTCTGAATACTTATTTGTTTAAAAAAAAAATTATTACTAAAGTCGTTGTTTTTACTATTACTGAACATCAATCTGCCTCTTTTATTGTACTGTACTTGTATATGGAATTAGCCTGTATACCTCCCCTTTTTTTTCTACATTAAGTAATGTACCTACTTGCTATTTTGAATTTTACATTGTATTGAATGCATTTCATATCGTATTGACTTCTGTCCTCTCTGTATTATTTCTGTATTATCCAAATTTGTATTTGTATACACATCCAAAGTTATTTTATATTGTCTTGCAATTTTATTATCATGTGTGTCATGGAGCTTATCTCCCCGGGCCTCTACTGAAAATGGACATATATCCAGTTAGACTAGCCCGGTCAACAAATGTAAAATAAAATAAAATAAAAATAAAAATAAAATAAAATGTTGGGCAGGGTTGGGATTAGATGTTGAGGAGTCCTTGGTTAGAGATGCTATACTAGCTATTAAAATATATTTGAACTTTATTGCAGTTTTGAGTTGTAAGTTATTGGGTGAGGGGTTTAGATTGAATTTTCTGCTGGGATGCAACATTTCTATAATGGATATCCAAAATTTTTTAGGGTTGCGTTTGTGTTATTCTGAAAGTTATTATAATATATTCTTTATCTTCATTTTTTTTCATTGTAGTATGATTGTGAAGTATTCTGAAGTTTTTAGGATATTGAAGGGTTTTATACTTTTGCCATTCTTTCATGCTTTTTCTCTATCCTGCATTATCATTCTATTCTTTAAGGATAGCCATATTGCATTATTTGTTTTCAGTCTGTTCCTTTTAGGTAGGAGGTAAAAGGCTGTTGAAAATATCTAAAAAGTTGTATTGAATTCATTTACAGTACCATCTAAGGAGATTTTTTAGGAAGTTCCAGTTAATAGATTATAGTATAGTAATGAACATTATTGAGTTAAACCTGGAAAGGTTATGTCTATTTTATAAATATGTTGTTTAACTGGATGTGTGAGGTGACCGGTCATATAGATTGGTAGGTGATCACTGAGAGAGGCTGACATTGTAGCTGGGTTGCAGTATTTGCTAGGGTCTGATACTAGGAGCCCATCTACTGGAGAATTTGATGTCTTGATATAATATGTGGGGCTTTTAATTAGTTATTAATTATTAATGAAATGGAATTGCTGCAATTTTTACTTTATATTCAAACTTTTCCAGGTCCTTAACAGTATGGACTGGTTCTATATATACATTGACTGTAGTATTTGCTGTGTCAACAGTTAAAGTTTTTTTATTGTGTGGTTTTAAACATGTTAATATTTAATGTACCTGGAAGGCAGGGAGGCCATGAAATGTTGTTGCTTATCTAATGCCTAAGAATTAGTGCCATTTTTACATTATGACTAGTAATGAAGCTTCCTCATATAGCAAAATGTCTTTCTTGAAGGAAGGAAAATACTCATATTCACTTCCTATCTCATTACCAACCCTTTGCTATTAACAGACTAGTAATTTATTTACTTAAATAAAATAAAATCTTACAATACTGAGTTAGTCATATATACTCTGAAGATCAAGTTTAAAAACTTAGGGGGATTCAGTAAAACGTACACAGCCGCGAATAGTTTTAGATTCAGTAAAGTCCGCTTAGCAGTGCACATTCAAACGCAGACACGGAAACTTCAGCGGCATGCATATTACAGCACAAGTAGCTGAAGTGTATGCTAATGAAGCAAATCAACACAGTGGAATGATTCAAGAAGCTGTAACAACCGTGTAGACTCTGTGTTCGTGTTGGCTGTATATTCGAAAGTTTTCCGATTACAGCCACAGAAAGGAGTCTACACGGAAACAAGACCAAGTAAAGGTCTGTAGATTTGTACAGAACAGACCATAACATGTAACCCCACACACATGATGACATGGTGGATGCTAGAAAATTAGATTAATAGTAGCAACAATTTCTTTTTAAGTGCCACGACATAAATGCAGCTTTGCTCCCCCACCCCTAAATAAAGGATGTACTCATGACTAATGTAGACAGTTAAAAGTGTAAACCCCATGAAACATACTATTCATACTGTCATGTAAGTGTATGCAGTATGTATCTGATGGAATACAGTCAAATTGTATCAAAACCTGCATTCCTCTGTGCAGATTTATACTGCAGTAATACCCTCCCTTGAGTGTACAACATTGGGCTCCCATTCAGTATCCCTGCCTACATGGTTACCAACTGTGTAGATTCAGGGTTGTCAGGACAGTGAAGATTCAAATGAGTTCAAAACTCAGAACTGCTGAATCCAAAAATATTGTAACCATATAGCGATGTTCACTTCATGTAGGCACTTCCACAGTGTTCGTGTTGAATGCATGGCAACAGTGAATGTGACATCGGGGGGGGGGGTGTCAGGTTACACTTATAGAGGTGTACTTGTAGGTCTGTGAAGTGTAAAAGTGCATGTAAGCAGTGCACAATTCACAAGTTCTATTTCATCCGCTATTATTTGTTAAAATGTATTGTCTTTGTCCTCTTTAAGTTAAAATTTATTTTTTTAATTTTTGTCATTGTTTGTGCAATGCAGTGCTTAGTGCAACCAGAGGGAATGGAAGAATGAGTGGCAGGTTTCATGGTGCTTGTCACATTGCTATTCTTGTGGCAGCATGTGTATGTGTAGGGCTAGAGTATAGAAGGTTCTAGTACAGGGTCTGCAACCTTTCCTTCAGTTTTTCAGCTGCATTCTCTGTGCAAGGGAATTACTTTTGCCGTTTTCCACTCTGCTGGGACAAAGGCACTAGACTGTGGTTGAAGAGAGTACCAAGTGGTTTTGCTTGGTCCTGTTTTAGACCATTTAGTAAGCAGCCTGGGATGTTATCCAGTTGCATAGAGGCTGTGTTTTTGGCCATGAAGAGTGCAGTTATGACCTGCTCTTTGGATATACTAGGTAGAGGACTGATGACAGGTATACTTTGGTACATGTCTGGTGGGGACAGGGGGATGAAGTTTGCATCACATCTGTATGCTTGTGAGTTGGCGATGTCCTCAGGGTCAGTATGAGTGGTAGTGTCCACTGCTAGTTCAGCACAAAGCTGGGCCTTCCCTTTTAGATTTCTGACTTAGCTAAAGTATGGCTTGTGATTATCCTTAGTAAGGGATGCTAACTTAACTTTGTAATTGGCTTTTGAGGACTTTTACAAGATATCTAATTTGCTTATTCAAGTTGTAGAAGGTGTCCTTTCTCTGCTGAGTGAGTTTCCTTTCTTCCTCTTGTTGGATAATCTATTGATGCCCACCAGAGTGGCTTGTCTTTTTGTGAGGTCCCTGCTTTGATCTGTTCAAGCACAGCTGAGTTTATACATTTGTATAGGTGATTATGCAGGGAATTTGTGTACACCTCTGTATAGCACTGATTGTTGACAGTGGTAGCAGGGGGTTTGAAACAATTTATGCCATCCCTTAGGAGGCTATAGTTTTCTTTGGAGAAACGTTTCAACCTTTTTGCTAGGGGGGGGGTCAGGTATGATTATTACTTCAAATGAGACTGATTTATAATCAGTCCTTACCAGCAGGGCAACACACAAGGGGTAGTGCAGAGACCCTGTGTTAGCGAATACTAAGTCTAGGACATTCAAGCCCCTTGTGGGGGTGCAGACTGTCTGTTCCAGAGCATTTGTATTAACAAAGTCCAGGAACCTTATGGCGAGCATGTTTGTGCTCATAAATGACTCCCAGTCAATGGAAGTATTGTTGAAAACACATATGACAAAGGTGATTGGCTGTATAGTGAGTGACTCAATTAGGTCCAGGTAGGCAGAGTGGTTCTTGTGGATCATGATGGGAGACCTATAGCTAACAATGATATGGATGGATGTTGTACCTACAGTTACTTGAACTTGGAGCAGCTCTAGGGAGTCATATGGTTTGACCAGTCTTGAGGTGTATTTGTCTTTAATCAAGATGGATACATCTCCATCTTTAGTTCTTTCATGCTCATTTCAAGGTCTGAATGTGTGGAAGGCATTGTAGCCTTGCATGATCTCTGTGACTCCACAGACATAGGCATCTTCCAAGGTGAGGAGAGCTTCCAGAGAGTGCAGTTTCTGATTTAGACACCTTGCATTAAGCAGCATAACCTTGAGTTTGTCTCTAGTGGTTTTTTGTATGTCGGGAATTTTGTTGTAGTTATGACATTACCTAAAAAATGCACTATGGGAGAGGCAGGTACCATTGCCAATAACCAAAAAGCCAAGAGGTGACAGGTGAAGACCCTCTCAAGCAAAGCAGTGTAGTCTGTTAAACATATCTTCCCAGGCAGACAGATACTGGATCCCCCTGGATTGACACCAGAAGCTAAGTCAATTGTTTTTTTGTTTATACTGAGGCATTATTCTGGGTGAAGGTAGAATGCTGCTTAGGGCTAGGTACATACTTCCCTGGGACACATAATCTGAGAGTTCAGTCATGTCTGCCTTCATATAGTCCAGTGAGGTATGTCTCAAGTCATTCACTCCAACATGGATTATGACAGAGTCATAACAGTAGTTATTGTTGAGACACTTGAGTGTGTGGGTAATCTGATGGATCCTGGCACATGACAGGCAGCTGACTATGACCTTCTTCTTGTCCACCCTGGTGAGGGGGACATCTGTGTGTCTCACTATGGACTCACCTATGATCAAGACATTTGGTTTTGAGGTGTTTTGCCTCAGGGGCATTTTGGCTGAGACACTGTTGTGTGTATTATTATGTGTAGTGGATTCTTTTGGGTCTGCAGTGTGTGCTGCATGTGTGTGCTTGGGAGGTCTCTGATCTTCAGGTAGGCTTCTAACGACTACTTCCACATATGTGGGCTTACATGTTTTAAGCATGTTATGTGCAAGGAGTGAAGTGTGTATGCTGATAACCTGTTTGATATCCGGTTTGTTGTTATGTGAGAGAACTGACTCCAGATTCATAGTATAGATATAGCTCTCACATGTTGTATTTTTTTGGTTTAAAAGTAACTGCTTGTCAGTATACATGAGGAAATTGCTACATTGCCTCAGGATGCCCATGTCAATCAGGCTGGATGGAGAAATGGTGGGAAACTGTCCATTATGGAGGTATATACTGTACTAACTAGTCGGGAGTGGGATAGATGGACCAGGTTTTGTTGTAAGACTAAAAAAAAGCAGCTATACTATGGAGGGCTAGGGTAGAAAACTATATCAATGCTTCACAATGCACAGCTGAGTTGCTTGCAGGGCAGTAGTGCAATCTCTCAGCAGCTGCAGTAAACTCAGCGTAAACCCGCAAAAACATGATGTTTAAATACAAGTAAAGTTAAACAATTTTAACAAAGTAGCTGGTCTGGAACCTAAATACTTAAACCAGAGCAAAGACACTTAGAATAACAGGTACAATAAGCCTTCACCAGCAATTACAAGCTTAGAAGGGTGTAGGCTACACTCTCCTGCAACAAGAGTCTAGACCACAAACTTTCCTAAAATAAAATAATTGGTTTGGAGCATGCATGCTTAAACCAGAACAAAAACACTTAGAACAGCTGGCACAATAAGCCTTCAACCAGAAATTCCCAGCTCAGAAGGGCAGAGGTTACCCTCTCCTCCCAAAAGAGTGTTGACTACAAACCTTCTTAATGTAAAACAACTGGCCTGAAACCTAAGTGCTTAAACCAAAACTTAGAGGCTTAGAATAACAGTTACAATTTAATGAGATGCCAGACAGATGACAGGAATATGTCTTTTAATCTATCCACATACATCATGCCATGGTGTGGAGGCCCTGCGTTATGTTGATGAGAAAGTTCTGTGGTCTGTCCAGCTGCTGCATGTGTCTGGTGAGGTTCATGCAAAAGAGAGCATTATACTGTATTACTCTTCTGATGAGTTTGACTACAGTACTGTCATAAAATCCTGAGATCTGAATGTAATGGTGTGTCTTATCATGTGCACCATATATATGTACTAGAAAACTTTAAAGGGAAAAGTTACAAAGTAATGAGACACATCACAGTTCCTGACTTCACAACCCTTACAACAAAATACAGTAGAAAGTACTGAGATGATGCTATCCATTGTATAGTTTGGCAAGTAAAATATAAGTGTCAGATATTATTTCAGTTCAACAATACAAATGCAGATATACTAGGCACTAATGTAGCTATGCACACCTTGTGCATCAGACACAAAGCTTTTGTATCCCTGAATCCAAAACAGAGAAAACAGGGATATGGCACAGTTATCATCACTTGCACAGGATGGTGTGTGTGTGTGTGTGTGTGTGTGTGTGTGTGTGTGTGTGTGTGTGTGTGTGTGTGTGTGTGTGTGTGTGTGTGTGTGTGTGTGTGTGTGTGTGTGTGTGTGTGTGTGTGTGTGTGTGTGTGTGTGTGTGTGCGCGCGCGCACGCGTTGGGGGGCAGAAGGCCTTAGCTAACACAAAAGGTTGGTGCATGTGTGTGAGTAAGAAAGGGAACTAGGCAGGTTGAACCACGTAACTGTTGTGTGTGTGTGTGTGTGTGTGTGTGTGTGTGTGTGTGTGTGTGTGTGTGTGTGTGTGTGTGTGTGTGTGTGTGTCTGTAGGGGTCCTCCGTGTGAAAGTGGTGTTTGAGAGTCTGCTTAAATACAGCCAAGCTCTGAACTAGCTATATATCTTGGTATGACAGGTATGAGCTCAGACAAATACAGAAAAACAATATCTAAACTAAGCTTCACTATATTTTCTTGAATGAATCTAGGAGAATTACCATTCCCTACTTACTTAATAGAGGAAGACAGATAATGTGGTAAATGGCCTTTCTTCTTGTCAGACCCAAGACAGAATACCCAATGCTTAAAGATTACTCCCTGTTATATCCAAAAATTATTATTTCCAGGGCTGGCAGAATGACCTCATCTGGTCACCTGACTGTTGGTTCCCACACTATCCCCTTTTGAAGATGAGAGCAGAATTAAAAAAAATGCATATCTAGAGCTTTTCTAATAGTTATCCCAGGCCTGAAGCCAAGAAATAAGTGCAACACTTCCCCTCTTTTTATTGAAGGTAATAAATGATGGCTTCTTCCAGACTTACTGTCTCCAGTCCTATTCATCAGTGTGGGATGCCATTTTAATGTTCTAACAGCTCATTTACATTATCCTTATTTTTCTTAAAGTAAGATTGCTGGTTAACCTCTGCACTTCCAGGGTCCTTGTTATCAAATAATAGCAGAAAACCAACAAGTACTGATAATAAAATTGTGGTCTATATTACATCACAGAACACTTAAAAAAGTGAACGGTGATTAATCAACCCTATGTAAGCGAAAGCTTACAATGTCGAACTGTCAGAACAGTGATTTTTTTCCAAGGGAAAAAGAAAATCGCTGTTTCAACAAAAAATAAATAAATAAATAAAACACTTCAAAACATTACATTAAAGTGGGGGGCTTTGCCCCCCACACCCCTCCTACTTAAATATACCAACTCCAAGACTGCACCACAGTGCTATAAACAGCAAAGTAACGAAGCGGCCAAGCAGATTTTTTCCCAAGGAAAGAATTTGCTTAAAAGTCGCTTTGATATTTTGCCTTTTCAGTCTTTTATGTTCGACCAAGATGCATTCGAAAGAATGCATCTTCGGTCTTGTAATAGGAACCCTAAAATTGTAGAAAGTCCGAAAAACCACAATCCCAGTTGCTATAGTCCAAACCAGTCTTTATTAGCACAGTTATTGAGCGCTTTCATCTCAATAAAAAAGAGACTTCATCAGAATAACAGAAATCATAGAAAAAAAGCAGTTTAAATACTGTCAGCAGTTGCATCACCACCAATCAAATATGGTCATTAATTAACTCCATCAAACACAAATAAATATTTAAAAGAACCTGGATAGGAAAATTACAACTTAAACATAGTGAAATAAAATATTATAATGTAAACCTTTATATATTTTAAAAAAATATATACATATATATATATATATATATATATATGTAAATATATATATACATATATATATATATATATATATATATATATATATATATATATATATATATATATATATATATATATATATATATATATATATATATATATATATATATATATATATATATATATATATATATATATATATATATATATATATATATATAAATTAAGCTAATATATACTATTATGTTATTATAATGACTATATTTTACTTGCTATTTCATGTAAAACTGGCACAATGGAAATTGCATTGTTCAAATAAGGGGGGAACATCGCAGCTAACCTAAGCTGCCATTCTGTTTCTTTTCTCTTTAAAATATTTTTCCAGTCTCCTCCCCTGGCATTGAGTTTAATAATTTCCAAAATCCCAAATAAAAACTTTTCAAAGTTTTAACAAACTTGAGAATGCTTATATAATGCACTGTTTTGTTTCCCATTCCTAATATCAATTACATGCTCATATATTCTACATCTTAGGAAGCACTCAGTCTTACCTACATAAAAATGAAAACATGTGGCACAGATACTTAAATAAACTACCCTACTTGTCCTGCAATTATATTTTTTAAAATAAACTCTACTGTGCATTCTATTGTTCAGGTTGATTGATTTTTCCTTAAAAATAAAGGAACATTGATTGCAAGCTCCACATGGTCTAGTACAGGCATCCATTAAATTTGGAGAATCTATTTTACTTTCCAAAAGTTTCTTAAAGTTTGCTCCTGTACTATACACAAACCCAGGTGCTTTACCCACCTTATCAAAAATATCCTTGTTCACCCTGAATATATTCCAGTTAGAGCTCAAATCATTCTTAATTTTGTTAGTCAAATGATTGTAGGTTCATAGGTTGGTACAAGGCTATCGGTCCTAGGGCCTATACAAGCCTAGCCATAACAATTCCCTAGCTATTTCTTCCCACACTATTTACTTCCCTGGATCCTTTGTCTAGCAGGGTGACTGACGTATTGCAGTATGCAAGCTTTGTCATAAGTGGCCTTATTGATGTTCTCCAACCTATCCGTGCTTGATGTAGACAAACCCAACCCTAACAGTGATTTGTATAGAATACCCCATTTTTTTTGTATATTTCATCTAGTATTTCCATAACAAGCAAACTTTCGGGTATCCCCTCTCCTGAAACATACCACAAATTTTGTCTAATTCACTTTTTACATCATCCTGATGTAACATCATATGTGCCACTCTAATTGCTTGCCCCTTCACAATACTTCTTTTTTGAGTAATTGGGTGGTTGCTTTGAAAATGTAAATAAGAATTGCAGAACATATCTTTACAAAAAATCCTTGATCTAAACCTATTGGTGTCATGAAAAATATAAGTATCTAGATAGTTGATACCTGAACCGTCAGAACTGTATGTGAATTTTAAAACGTCTGTTGTATTATTGAGATAATGTACAAACTGCTCAAACTTAGCACTAGGTCCATCCCATAAAATAAAGATGTCATCCAAAAATGTAGACTACATTCTAATTCTGTGCCAAAAGGGGCATTGAAATACAGGAATAGTTTCCCATTCTAATAATACAAGGTTTGCATACACTGGGGCACAAGCCACCCCCATTGCTTCTCCTTTAATTTGTTGATAAAACTCCCCCTCAAAATAGATGTAATTGTTTTCTAAAACCAGACTCATGATTTCACATATTAATATTATCTGCTCATGTGAAAGATCAGAAAACTGAAACAAAGATTCTTCAAACAAAGCTATCCCATCCTCTCTGGGAATGACAGTAAACAGATCTTTCACATCTTCTGTAAGGTAAATCAGATTTTCCTTCCATAATTCTTTCTTTAAATAACCAAAAAAAATCCCATGAGTCGTTCACTAGATGTTCAGTTTTCTCCACCACATATACTGCTAGCAGATGTGTCTTAGACCCACTAGCGGCAACTATGGGCCTGAATGGGGAAGCTTCAACATTTTTATGGACCTTGGGGATACCAAAGAACACAGGAATGATGGGTTCTTTGTTATATAAAAAATTATAGTCTTCCACATCTATTCTCTAATTTAAAAGATATTCTTCTAAAAATGAATCAATACATGAATAGGCTATATTTGTCAGATTATTTGAAATCCCTACATATGTTGTAGCATCAAATAACATCTCCTGCATCACATTTGAATAATCAAGAGCTGTATATAATACTATACCCCCACCTTTATCTGGGGTCATGATACAAATTGAATCATCCTTCCTAAGGTCCATTAACAAAGCATATTCACTTCTAGTAAGGTTCCAAGGTTTTCTAATATCATTCAAATGTATGTCATAAATATCTTGCATGACTATTTTTTCTTATATATCTAATAAAGGATGTAAAGGAGGGTTGAATATGCTCTTTCTTTTTGGTGTAACCACTCTGTTTTGCACATCCTCACTTCAGGGATTAGTTGGATTGTTAGAGGAAAAAAATATGTCAAGATTTAGTTTTCTCATATACAATTTTAAAGCCATCAAATCCCTCACCAAATTACTCCTCTTTTCAGGAATAAATTTAACCTCTTTTGATAACAAATTAAAATATTCTTTAGTAATTACCGTATTGGAGTAATTATAAATGGTGAAACCATCACTGGTACACACAATACTACTAGGTTCACTTAATTCCTGTACTTGTTCTTCTTCCTGTAACTGTTCCTTCTCCCTACATGTGGGTAAAAATTCCTGCTGTATTCCCCACACGCTGTACCTGTGAGCTAGTCTCTCTGAGCGTCTCACCCCTGAAAAATCACACACACACACACACACACACACACACACACACACACACACACACACATATATGTCTATATATTTATATATATATATATATATATATATATATATATATATATATATATATATATATATATATATATATATATATATATATATATATATATATATATAGGTAGTACAGCGGTTAGCATTGTCACCTCACAACAAGTAGTTCTCCAGTTCGATTCTCGACTGGCGTACCTTCTGTGTGGAGTCTGCATGTCCTCCCTGCAATCGTCTGAACTTTAAAAAAAGACATGCAGGTAGGTGCGTGAGCATGTGCGTGCCTTCTCTAAAGGTTGGGCATCAGGCTGGCAACTCAACACCATAAAAATCCACTGCCAATCATAAGCAGACTGGTGATCTGCTGTGTCGACCCCTAACCCAGAAAAGCCAAAAGACTTTTAGAGACAGTCTCACATGTATATTCCATCTCTTTGCAGCAGGACCCACTGTTGATAAAATTTTCAATACTAGCAACAGAATAAATGCATTCTGATATTCAAATGCCATACAGTTCTAATACATTTGTAACATCATAAGCATCTGTATAAATCTGTTTGATATTCAAATGCCATACAGTTCCAATACATTTGTAACGCAAGCATCTTGTACACATCAGTTTGATAATCAAAGGATATCATTCTTTACAAAACTTCAGCTAGCTATGCTTTCACTAGCCCATATCATCTCTCTCTCTCTCTCTATATATATAAAATATATATATATATATATATATATATATATATATATATATATATATATATATATATATATATGCAGTGTATAGATAGATAGATGTATGTACATATTAGCACTTGGATACTGCTGACGTATAAAATCAATTTATTACCACAGAACAAGCAATACAGTATGAGCGCTTTCGGGCAGTCGCCCTTCATCAGATAAAAACTTTACAAATTAAAACTCCTTTTTAAAAAACACATTAACCTATCAAAATTCAGTAAAAAACCCGCCTTTTACACAGTGTTGGCTTAAGGGGGACAACATCATTTAAACCTGGATCCCTATGTGCTGTTAATTCAAGGATCCATCTAGACTCAGCTAACTCAGTATTTAATTTTATATCACCCCCCCTATGGGTCAACTTTAAATTTACAATAACCCTAAATGTAAACTTGTGTGTAGGGTGGTCCCTAACATGCCTAAACAAGGCATTATGTTCATCTTTATTCCTTATATTAGACATATGCTGAAGGATCCTTGCCTTCAACATTTGATTGGTCTTTCCTACATAAAAGCTCGAACACGAGCAGCACTCTGCTATGTACACAACATCAGTGGTCCTACATGTCGCCTTACCCCTAAACAAAAATACTTTACCATTAATAGGGTGTCTAAATTCTATCCCTTTTTTAATATGTCCACAAGCCTTACATGATCCACACGGAGCAGTCCCCGTTGTTCCCTTAGGTCTCACATCCACGGACAACTTCCTTTCCTTGCATAACATATCCTTTAAGTTCCTATTCCTCTTGTATACAAACTGAGGACGAACCCCCACCATTTCTCTCAAGCCTTCATCACTGGCTATTATATTCCAGTTATTTCGTATGATGTCACAAATCCCTCTAGAATCACTACCATATGTGAGCGCCACCTTGTGGCTATCAAGTCTAGGAACATTATTAATCAATCTATCATTTACATTGTGTTCTGGATCCAACCATGGTCTATACTTGTTTTGCCTAAGTGGTTTGTTCTTCACTATAATATCACCCACCATCTTCTCATTATAGCCCTTGTTGGAAAAACAATCACCTAGGTAGCGAATCTCCTCCTCAAACTGTGTATTATCTTTAACAATCCTAGAGATTCTACTCAATTGACCTTGTACCACATTGGGGAAGGTATGCCTTGGGTGCATGCTGTCATATGATAACAGAGTGTTCCTCCAACACTCTTTCCTAAACAATTTTGAAGAGAAGCCATCCTTACTTTGAGTCAAGCATACATCTAAAAAATCAATGGCAACTCTAGAGGTCTTCACACTAAATCTAAAGAAAGTGGTGGTGGAGTGAAGATAATCAATGAACTTAAACAGATCCTCACTAGCCCCCTTCCATAAAACAAATATATCATCTACGAAACGCAGATACATAAACAGTTGTTTTTTCCAAACATGATCACAGAACACATGTGCCTTTTCCCAATGGAATAGGACAAGATTAGCATAAGTATTGGCACAGGGGGTGCCCATGGCTATCCCCTGTGCCTGCCTATATACACTATCTGTCCCTTGAAATATATTATTTTCCAATACTAGACTCAATAACTCCACTATCAATTCTACCTTAGTATGTGGAAGTCCTAACGTATCTAGAAGCGCCTTAACCGCCAAAAGCCCATAGTCATTATTAATGTGAATAAATTATTGACATCTAAAGTAGCCATCAAATAATCCCCTGTCAGGTCTTCTTCCAATACTTATGCTAATCTTGTCCTATCCCATTGGGAAAAGGCACATGTGTTCTGTGATCATGTTTGGAAAAAACAACTGTTTATGTATCTGCGTTTCGTAGATGATATATTTGTTTTATGGAAGGGGGCTAGTGAGGATCTGTTTAAGTTCATTGATTATCTTCACTCCACCACCACTTTCTTTAGATTTAGTGTGAAGACCTCTAGAGTTGCCATTGATTTTTTAGATGTATGCTTGACTCAAAGTAAGGAAGGCTTCTCTTCAAAATTGTTTAGGAAAGAGTGTTGGAGGAACACTCTGTTATCATATGACAGCATGCACCCAAGGCATACCTTCCCCAATGTGGTACAAGGTCAATTGAGTAGAATCTCTAGGATTGTTAAAGATAATACACAGTTTGAGGAGGAGATTCATTACCTTGGTGATTGTTTTTCCAACAGGGGCTATAATGAGAAGATGGTGGGTGATATTATAGCGAAGAACAAACCACTTAGGCAAAACAAGTATAGACCATGGTTGGATCCAGAACACAATGTAAATGATAGATTGATTAATAATGTTCCTAGACTTGTTGGCCACAAGGTGGCGCTCACATATGGTAGTGACTCTAGAGGGATTTGTGACATCATACGAAATAACTGGAATATAATAGCCAGTGATGAAGGCTTGAGAGAAATGGTGGGGGTTCGTCCTCAGTTTGTATACAAGAGGAATAGGAACTTAAAGGATATGTTATGCAAGGAAAGGAAGTTGTCCGTGGATGTGAGACCTAAGGGAACAGCGGGGACTGCTCCGTGTGGTTCATGTAAGGCTTGTGGACATATTAAAAAAGGGAGAGAATTTAGACACCCTATTAATGGTAAAGTATTTTTGTTTAGGGGTAAGGCGACATGTAGGACCACAGATGTTGTGTACATAGCAGAGTGCTGCTCGTGTTCGAGCTTTTATGTAGGAAAGAGCAATCAAATGTTGAAGGCAAGGATCCTTCAGCATATGTCTAATATAAGGAATAAAGATGAACATAATGCCTTGTTTAGGCATGTTAGGGACCACCCTACACACAAGTTTACATTTAGGGTTATTGTAAATTTAAAGTTGACCCATAGGGGGGGTGATATAAAATTAAATACTGAGTTAGCTGAGTCTAGATGGATCCTTGAATTAACAGCCCATAGGGATCCAGGTTTAAATGATGTTGTCCCCCTTAAGCCAACACTGTGTAAAAGGCGGGTTTTTTACTGAATTTTGATAGGTTAATGTGTTTTTTAAAAAGGAGTTTTAATTTGTAAGGTTTTTATCTGATGAAGGGCGACTGCCCGAAAGCGCTCATACTGTATTGCTTGTTCTGTGGTAATAAATTGATTTTATACGTCAGCAGTATCCAGCTTCGTTACTTTGTTTGTTTTGGATTTCTCATACGTTAGCTGGATTTTGGCAGAGCAACGACCTTTATTTCTTGGATTTTTACATATTAGCACTTGTTTACTAGGAAAGTCCAATTGGCCCCTACATACCCCTTTTCAGTGAAAGCTCAGAGAGAAAGGTTCCAGAGTTAACAAACCCTACAAGACAATACAATACAACAAAAACAGCAAATGTGAACTATACATACAAGATACAAAAATTAGTATATAGAGAAAAAAAAAGATAAATATATATATATATATATATATATATATATATATATATATATATATATATATATAGGTTCATAGGTTGGTGCTAGGATATTGGCCGTAGGGCCTATACAAGCCTATCTTCCCTCAATATTTACTTCTCTGGACCCCTGTCTAGCAGGGTGACTGACATGATCCCTGGGGTGAATTTCCTATCTCCCATCCAATCATCAAGGTTAATTTTGAAGAGGGCCAAGGAGGCACTCTGCTTGACATGTATGGGCAGTCTATTCCAGAGTATGGAGAGTCTCTGGGTCAGGAACCTATCCCTCCAGCATGTTTTGTTCATTGTGATAACAAGGTTTAGATTCCTGGAGTGTGTGGCTCTGAGGGATTGGGATTTCTTTATGTGGAGCATGTCCAACAGCTCAGGGTTTGACATGGCCTTGTATGTTAAGCAGAGATCGCCTCTGAGTAGACAATATGCCACAGAGTATAGCTGGAGTTTTCTTAGACAGTCAGCATATGGCATCTGCTTTAGGCCTGTGATTCTTTTAGTGAGGTATTTCTGTGGCCTTTCCAGCTGTTGCAGATGTCTTGTGAGGTACATACCAAATGGGGCATTATACTCTATAATGGGTCTAATGAGGGATGAGTACAGTGGGACAATGATCTCCTTTTTTCTGGATGAAAAGCCCTTAGTGATGAGGTGTGCCACATAGAAGGATTTCCTGACTGTTGTGGCGATGTGATTATCGAAAGTGAGACTACTGTCCACCTGTGTCCCTAAGTCTCTCATCACACTTTTGATGTTTAGTGTCCTGCCACCTATGTGGTAATTCATGGGTACATGTTTTTCCAAAGGGGATAACTATAGATTTCTTGTCATTAAGCTTGAGCCCATGGCTCTGGCACCAGGCATCTGTTTCTGTAAGGCCCTTTTGTAGAATATCCACTCATTTGGGGATTCAATAATGGCTCCCAGTTTGCAGTCATCTGCGAACTTTGTTAGCAAGAGGCCCTTAGTGCTGGCCTGTACTTCAGAGAAGTAGATGCCAAAGAAGAGTAGTCCCAGAACTGAACCCTGAGGTACTCCACTTGTCACTTGTCTGGAGCTGGATTTGGAGTCGGCTACTTTTACAGCCTGGGATCTGTCAGTAAGCCAGTTGGCAACCCATCGAGTGATGTAGGGATTTATGCCATCTTAGTAAGTTTATCTATGATTCCAGAGTGGGGGATGGTGTTGAAGGCCTTGGAGAGGTCCAGATAGGCTGTGTGGACCGCCTTACCCTCGTCCACAGCTCTGGAGACTGATTCAAAGAAGTCAATCAGATTCAGTAGACAAGATCGGCCCTTCACAAACCCAAACAGGGTGGGATCCAGTGTTTGAAGGTTGCCAATGTATTTGTTTATAAGTTCCGTGATCCATGCCCTTTCAGATCAGGCTTGTCAGACTGATGGGATGGTAGTTCCCAGGATCCAAGGTGGATCCCCCTTTGTGGAGTGGGATAACTGTAGTTGTGCGCCATTCAGTGGGCACGAATCCTGAAGTGAGGCTATGATTAAACATGACACTTAGGTGAGGTGCCAGTTCATTTTGTAGTTCATGTACACAGCTTGGGATGTCATCTGGTCCCATGGATGCTGTATTCTTACCTTTGGAGAGTGCGGCTTCTACCTGTGTGGCCGTGATTACTGGAATTTGCAATCTTTTGGTACTGAGATGGGTCCTTTAGGGGGTGAGAGGGGGTGAAGTTGGCACTAAATCGATCTGACAGGATATTGGCAATATCCTTGGGATCAGTATATTTAATGCCATTCTGTTGTAGCTCAAAGCAGATCTGAGCATTGCCATTTAGATTCTTGACATAACTATAGAATGCCTTGTGGTTGTCTTTGGAATCTTTGGCAACTGTATTTTCATAACTAGCTTTTGAGGGTTTTTTGAGGGATCTCAGCTTCTTACTGAGGCTGGTGAGGGAGTTTTTGCATCCTGGGATTTTCCTCTTTTCTGCAACAGTTTCTTCCTTCTGTTGTATAGTTTGTTTATAGCAGGGGACCACCAGATTGGCTTCTTTTTTTGGAGAAGAGCATCTTGGTTCTATTTGGGATGGCACGATTCATACATGAGTGGATGTGCTCGTACAGTGCCTTAGTGTAGGATTCTACAGTCAAACATTCAGATCCCGTCTGCATGGGAGTCATGAAGTTTGTCATTTCTGACTTCAGTAGCATGAAGTTGGCTTTGGAGAAGTTTTTTAAGGAGGTTTCTTTACTGGGGGGTGGGGGTGGGATGTGGATGTCAAGGGTGATTTGCTTATGGTCAGACCTGACCAATGAGGGGGTGACCACTGGTGTGGAGCATCTATCTCCCATGTTGGTAATGACCAGGTCTAGGATATTGAAGCCCCTGGTGGGACAATGGATTAGTTGATCTAGGGCGTTGGAATTTATGAATTCCAAGAACCGTTGGGAAAAGGAGTTGGTACCTGAGTAATTTTCCCAGTTAATGGCAGGGTAGTTGAGATCACCAAGTATTAGGGTGTTTGGTTGTATCTTAATATTTTCCAGTATGTTTTGAAAGGTGTAGTGAAAGTCTTGGGGCATGGTGGGGGATCTGTATCAAGCTACAATTTGGATTGCAGTCTTACCTAGTGTTAGTTGCACCTGGAGAATTTCAGATGCATTGTGTTGGGCAACTAGCCTGGAGGTGTGAATATCCTTGGTGAATATGGACACTCCTCCACCTTTAGTGTTTCAGTCTTGGTTTTGAGGCTGGAAAGTGTCATAAGAGTTGTAGCCTGGTATTGCAGGGGTGCTCTCTGGAGCCTCAAACCAGGTCTCAGATACTGCACAGATATCAATGTTCTCCATTTTTAGGAGTGCCTCGAGAGAGTGCATTTTGAGGTTTAGACTTCTAGCATTGAGTAGCATTACCTTCAGATTTTGCATGCTTGTATCTGTTACAGTGGTGGTTTTATCCTTTGAACCTTGCCTAAAAAAGGCACTATAGGGGTGGCAAGAGCTTTAGCCGGTAACCTTAATCCCAAGGGTGACAGGTGCAGACCATCTCTGGCAAAGCATCGTGGTTTGTCGATCATGTCTTCCCAGGCAGACAGATACTGGATCCCTTTTGAATGACACTAGAAGCTTAGCCAATTGTTGAAGTCAATCATTTTGTCCTTATACTGTGGTATCATTCTGGGCGAAGGCAGGATGCTACTCAGGGCTAGGGTCATACCTGCCTGGGCCACATGATCCAAGAGCTCTTCCATGTCTCTTTTCATGCAGTCCAGGGAGGTACATCTGAAGTCATTCACTCCAGCATGGACAATGACAGAGTCGTATTTTTACATGTTGTGGAGTGACTTGAGTACATGCGTTATGTGGCGGATCCTGGCACCCGACAGGCAGCTGACTGTAATTTTCTCCTTGTTCAGCCTGGTGAGTGTGACATCAGTGTAGATTTTATATATATACATATATATATATATATATATATAAATATATATATATATATATATATATATATATATATATATATATATATATATTCCACAATGTTACTTTAACATTTTGCTACAGCAATGATATGTTGGGACTTTAGATTAAGTAAAGAAGCTGAGATTATGGAAGAAAATGGAAAGGTCACTACAGCTGGAGGACAGATGGATAAAATCTGTAGCAGCATTTAGCTAGGAGTAGAATGGCAGGAGCATAGTTTGGAGAGTAAGAGGTAGGTCCTTAGCTTTGGTCTGAAATATTTTGGATTTAATATTTGTTTTGGCTCTTGTGGGAGAGTTTTCCAGCATTTCAATACATGAGGAATACATTGCTTCAGCGTGTTTACTGCTTGGTCTATGGACTCGGGGACGATCAATACATGTACAATATATGTTCTTTCAAGCTGGAAAACTCAGTTATTTGTGTGATACTATGACATGAGAGCCAAAAAGCTCTTTTGCTAGAAACAGTAGTATTTTTTTTTGTCATTTTTATATGGTATAGCAAAAAAATAAGCATTTTGCATGATCTGGAAGGCACAACCATATTTCTGATTTGGTTGTTTATTTTCCATAAAAATTATTAAACTATACAAAACAGTAAGAAAGTGAAGAAGAAAGTGAGGTTATAATAGAATCTTATTTCAAAATTTTATAACAATGACTTAGATCAGTACAGGGATATTGTCTTCTGAAGTTAGGATGGAATTCATGTCTGAGTAGCCTTTGTAAGTTGACAAGACTGATGTCAGATTTACAGGGTTACAAGGTAACAAACTGATGTTGCTGACAGCTGGTGTTTCAGTGTGTTTTACATACTGACATATTTAGTATGCTATGTTACAGCCCTATAAGTTCTCTTTTACATTACTTGGTTATAGGTACATAAAGTTGAAATGAGTCATTCATAATAGTTTATTGTGCATTGCCCCACCCTGTGAAGGTAACAGTAAGATTTTTTTCTTCTCAGACCAAAGGTAGAAGGCTAGAAGCTGGTGAGATTCCATGCAGAACTTGTGGATTCAAAGTGATATTTTTAAGAAATGTTCTGTTACACATTGCTGAAAAATGTTAGGAGGTTCTTTTCCCTTTTCCTTGGTTCTGCCCAGGCCATTATTGTCAATTAATTAGCAGATGCAAACAGGTATAATGCAAATGTACATAACTTGAAGTTAACACTTTGCTCTACAGAAGTAAGAAACCTGCACGAGCTTTCATTTAAAAGGAAAGTTTTAGTATCAGTCTTTTAACCTGCTGTTGTATTTCCTGAATTACCATATAGTGTGCAAGAATACAAACTGAGCTGCTACTAGACTTAACTGGCATGTCTTATAATCATGTATTTCACCTGCACAGTTAGTTTTAGCTGACAACATCATTATATTTTTAGCCGTGAGTACTGTGCCAAAAATGAATGTCACATCCAGTCTGTTGTTTACAGTATTTTGGTGCTCTTACTTTTAATGGTAACAGAGAAAACAAAAGTGCAGGAATAATGAACGACTATTTATTTGTTTCTTTACTTTTATGGAAAACTTAGTTTACTTTATAGTTAAAACTGTTTTGTGACTCATCCTTAGAGTAGAGAAATAGGCAGAAAGGTGAGTCAATCAGGGTGATGTCTTGAATGCCAACATTTTTTTTAAATGTTTGATATGGCCATTGATGACCATTGCATTGTGTGCACCTCAAAATAGGCATTAGATTCCCATTCAGAGATCAAACAGGCCCGATTACAGTTATAGTGCCAGTTTTACTGACTGCAGCAGCAGACAGGCAGACTTCAACTGCAAAACTGCTTCAGTCAGCTGTTCCGCATATCAGGCTATGATTCTGTTTAAGTGTTGTTTGTTGACAAACAGGTTACATCTGAGGCTGGTTTTACTGCAAAATTAGATTTCTGTAACGTAAAATAAAAAATATTACACATTCACTATTAAAGTAACCTGATCCGTATTGACCATTAGCTCATTTTCACATCCTAAAATGCAGCATGTCTTCTGTTTGGGTTTAAATAACTGCTTCATTGACAGCAGGTAGACAGCAGATTCACAGTCTTGTGTTTCGTTTCACAATGATATAGATTTCACCTGTATGTGATTCTTCGTATTAAAGCTCAGGAATCCAAGAGAGCCACACATCTCTCATTTCTGCATAGTTTATATATGTAGATGGGAAAGAAACAGAGAATGCACCAAAGATCTTCATTAAAGGTTTGAAAACAGTTTGTCCTAGTGAATCATAAATGTCAGACAGCTCGTTCAATCTAGTTTACCAGACTGAACCTGTAGAGGTTTATATAGACTTTTGTGTTTGCAGGCAGAGTTGTTATCTCTCCCCAGTGTTCATTTGAACAAATTAAAGCCACCAGCCTGTATATGTCAGTGTAATGATAGTGATAAAGACACACTGTGGGCAAAGCTCTTACCTCATGTTTTCATTAGTTTTGCTCAAATTACTGTAGCTGAAGTGTAGCATGCAGTAAGTTATCATATATACTGACATGTACATTTTTGCTATAGCACTTCACTTTCATAATAATAATAATAATAATAGTAATAGTAATATAGATAATAATGCTATTACTTAATCTACATTTGACAAGGTAGCCTTTTATGCAGCTGGCATTGTTTTTCTCTATGCCTACATGCACTATCTTATCTTTGATCACATGACTGCAGAAAAACAAGAGTCCCTCGAGCCATACTGTCTGGTCACATTCTTTCTCCTTCCTCTGAGTATGAATAACACATCTGTCCTGCAGGTATTGATCTAGTCTGAAGTTGAAGGAAGTGAAATAGCCAAAGGGATAGGCAAATGCAGTTTATCCAATACCATATTTCCCAGAATGAAGGCTATGATTTTGTTTAAGTGTTGTTTGTTGACAAACAGCTTACATCTGAGGCTGGTTTTACTGCAAAATTAGATTTCTGTAAGCTTAAATAAAAATATTGCACATTCACTATTAAAGTAATCTGATCCGTATTGACCATTAGCTCAAAAACACTTAGTAAGCTTGTTATAATGCATTAATAATTAGGTTTGCAGTGAGAATAAACAGCATAACACCACCTGCAGCATATCTCTCAGCTATCGATATTTTCACAGAATGTCCAAATTTTTGCATCATATTTTTGTTTTTTTCCTGATAAATTTTGTACTTTTCTGGCAAATCACTGAGAATTTAAGTCACTAAATAATGGCAGACATTTCAGTTTCAGAGTTCATATCCTTTAGAAAAATGCATATTAACACAAATTATGTTATTCTAACAAGTTTATTAAGTTTGTAAGAGCAATATTTAACATCCATCCCACTTTTTGAGCCTTTGTCCCCCAGTTTTCTTGAACTAAGAGGTTGAGAGGTATGACCCGCAGTACCATGACTGATCCTCACATATCTCATCAGAGTCCTGTTGTTGCATTTGAAGCTATTACTTTACTTAAGATGATCACTTTTTAACTGATGCTTTATACTTGTGGAAATCTTACATTGTTTAAAATATGACTTTTGATAAGTCTCTACTGTATTGTTACTGCTTGTTTTTTTCTGTATTATGGGTAAGCAAAAAGTATATTTTAGGTATAAAACTCTTCTCTCCTACATAAATAACCAATAATCACCTAAAACACAACAATGTAGGGCAGAGGAACAAAGCTAGCAGCAAGACACAGAATAATATACAATAAATAAAATATGCATGCAAGCAGTTTCATCTTTTGAACATCTGATGATGTTTCAGACCTTTTAAATTTTTTATGTTATAGGTATATTTAGGAATTTGAAAAAAGAAGAAAAGGAGTTGGTCTGCTCTTTTTTTTTTTTTATGGTGACCAAGAATCATATTTTTGTTGACTGCCATTTACGCAAGCAATAATGCCTGACAGGGTCTGTGTTAATATATAATTAACGCCTGCCCAGGGGTGTTATGAGCCCTGACACCACAGGTGGAGAGCCTCTACACCCCTGGAAGGGCATGATGGTGCTGCGGTAGTGTTGTCACCTCACAGTTAGACGTTGCCCGTTTGATTCTCAGTTAGAGTGTCTTTTGTGTGGCGACATGCGTGAATGGGCGTTCCTTCGTTGAAAGTTGTGTGTTAGGCCTGGCAAGCCAACATGTAAAAATCTACTACCAATCATTACCAGACCGGAGTTCCGCTGTGGCAACCCCTAACCGGGAAAAGCCGAAAGACACAAACAAACAAATCCCCTGGAGGGCATTATTGCACTTTGACAATGGGCTCTCTGTAAAATTGTTGTGTTTTACTTGCTTATTTATTTTTTAAGTACTATATTATTTTTTTATATATTTTTAATGTAAAATAGTTTCTCCACCTAATGTTTCAAACTTGCTATAGTATATGTTAATGGTTTTAGAGGAAACATTTTACATCAAACTGTGTAAAAAATAATGTAGTGCTTAAAAAAATAACAAGGAAGTAAAACAATTTTACATAGAGCTCATTCTCTCTCTCATACACACACAGAGTCTCCTCTGCTTTCATACACGCATTCATTCACAGAAGATCAGTCTCGCTTTCTCTCTCACTTTCTCAATCTCTCTGCCACTCTCTCACTCAAACACACACACACACACACACACACACACACACACACACACACACACACACATGCACACACAGTTTATCTCCTTTTTTTTTGTTTTACATTTTACGTCCGCTAAACAGCAGAACCGCTGCTTATCGAGCATAAAATAATGGTGGCCATTAGTTTTTTTTTTCAGTCTGAGCTCCACTGCAGCTTGATATGCTGCAGTGAAGTGGCAGACTCGTTTGCCAGCAGGCATTACTTGTACATTAATACTCTGCTGGAGAAAGTTTGTTCTCCAATTAGGGTGTTGATGTACAGTTTGCCCATTCTCTAATTATGATTAATATATTTTCACTCTCAATATTGAGGGTTGAAATGCATACTCTATGCAGTTTCTTAGTGCATTGTAGTGGAATTCTGGGTTAAGTTTGTATGGGGAGACTATCCATACAAATTGCCAACAGAGTCGGCAAACATCACCTTAATATAACATCTAGTCCTCAGTTAAACAATAATATTGGAAGAAATAACTGAAAAGTACAACATCATCTTTGCAGAAAGATAGCAGTAGAAGATACAGCCCCCACCTGTCATTTGTCTGGTGGCTGAATGTGATATATCTTCTAAGGAATCAGATTGATGGCAAGTTGTGGGTAGGGAGCAACTTAGCTACTTAACTCTGACAGATCAGAAAGCAGTTATTCATCAAAATAAACATTTGATGTATGTGAGCTATGTTCATGGGACACATAAATCCCTGACTGTGACCCAAATAAGTAAGTCCAGGACCTGGTGGGGGGTGCATCCCCCAAGGGGTAGCTTGTCAGCAAAAGCAGCACAAAGACTGCGATATGAGTATCATCTTACCAAGCCACTGTAGGATAGTCTGCATTGCCATATGGAGTGTGTGCAGGCAAGTGTGCTGGAAAGGTGTGCTAGGCTCTTGAGGTGACAGGAAGCCTTATGTCCACCATCTAATGTACAGAGTTAGATTATGAAGACAATTTCTCCTCTCACCAGCTCATAACAGACTGACCTCATTGCAAGGAGAACGTTAAGGACTGTCCATAAACATGGATAGTCTCAGTCTAGGGGAAAGCTAGACCCCCGGATTGTTGAGATGAAGACCATATCATGGTGAAACAGATGTCCACAGAAGGAAGTGGGGGGTAAATTGGGGATTAAAGAGACTAAAGCACCCTTTAGGGCTGTCTGGATGATGACTGTGTCACTGGTGCTCTCACCTCTGTCTCCTCATCAGACTTAAAAATGACTTGCATTGATGTTAACTTTATCTGGATAGAGAGAGACCTCCCCTGTGGGGTGATATAGTGTGCATACCTCTCAGTTTTGCTGTTCAGAAATTCTGAACAGAGACAACAATAATGGGGAAAGAAAGGCCCCAATCCTGGACAATTTTATGTATTACTTTAACTCACTTAAAAAGTTAATAGAACAAAAGGTTTGCATCAAAATGCATATTTTGAATAGTAACAGTTATGAAAGTATAAAACTGTAGTCTTTGACATTAACTTTCTACAATCATCAGTGATTTAAAAGAAAATCTAATTTTTTATGAGCAACAGGGCAAAAGTATGAGGCAAAATCAGGGACATTCTGCAAAATCAGTTACAGTTGAGAGGCATAGTAAGGCATAGCTCTTAAGACTTGCATACATTAAAAATAGCAATAAAGATCCCTGAAAAGTAGGAACATCCTACAACATCCTAAAACTCTGGCCATCTGTTAGTACCTAATAGCACATAACTCTTTCTGCTTCCAGTAGGAATGTGGACTAATGCTCAGAAACAAATGTTTAAAAATAAGAGAATGGCAGAAATGATGGAAAATATAAGCACATTATCAAAGACACAATGTGAAATCTATAGATTTTAATGAACTTTTTCAGATTTCTATAATGCAGGGCAGTTTATTATTGCTTTAGCAAAATGAAGATGTAAGAAGTGTGCCTTTTTTAAATTATTGTTGCCACTAGTATATTGGTCATGTAGTATGGTTTTCTGTCTTTTAGACAGCTTAAAAAAATCACATATGATGAGGGGATTTAGAACATTGTGAGAGAGGTAATTCAAGCCAGAAAATAGGGACATACCTTTAAACATAAGGATACCCTGTGCAGGGGTAAATCAGACATGAAAGTAAGAATGTTCCTCCAAAATAGGACAATCAGGAGGTCTACAGTAGGGTGCCGGTATGACAAGCTGGGCTAGAAGAATAAGTAGGTAATCGTGGGAGTGACCACATAGGTTGTAGTTACAAGGGGCAGAAAACACATAAAAAGAAGTGAACCCATGATGGATGTATCTTAAGAAATGTGTGAGAACCCAACTACTGAGAACATTTTAAAGCCATTTTACCTAATATTCATCATAAGGATCATTGTTACAGTCTGCACATAATTCCATAAACAGTTAGACATTCCCAGATCAGGCATGTGGGCACCTCCCACTCTGAGAATATCATCCCAAAGCTGAAAAAGATTTTAATGTAAGAATGTAGAGGGACTAGAGGCTTTAGAACCCCCACTAATCCTGATCAGGTATGAGGGCTTGTGTGTGTGTGTGTGTGTGTGTGTGTGTGTGTGTGTGTGTGTGTGTGTGTGTGTGTGTGTGTGTGTTTGTCTGTCATCTCCATTCCCAGGTAGCTGTACAAGTCTTCCCCAACATGCAGTAGTTCTTTTGGAAGCAGACGGGAAGATTTTCTTCATTTGAAAGTCTAACCCCAGAAAGTTGATTAAATGTATTATAGCTCGACACAATACTGCAGGTGTCTTCTTCAAATGTCAGTCTTCTTTTAGAGGATGCTATGGCAGTCATAACTTCACATTCACAGATAACAAACCAAATTTCCCTACCATTTTAGTGGATTTCTCAGTTTAAAATATATGTGCATCTGTATTTAGGCAATTTTCTGTGACGACTCTGCTTTTGGCATATCTCTCAGTTTCTTTACTCAAGAATTGTGGACAAAATCAAAAATAACGGAAGGATAAAGGACCAAAATCAGGGATTTAAAAAGTTAATAGAACAGCAGGTTTTGTATCAACATGCATTTTCTGAATGATAAAAACTATGAAACTCTAATGTGTGTTATTACTGACTTGCTATAAATCTTAGGAGATTTAACAGAAAATCAAACATTTTATGAGGGACAGAGAAAAAATATGAGGTAAAATCAGGGACATTCTGCAAACTTCTTAGGGCCATTGGTGTTGCTGATGCCCAAAATAAAGGTACCTCACCTTTGGATGTCAGCTGTAGTATAGCCTGCCACTGCTCAAATTTATTACAAGAAGATGGATGATGAATATTTAACCTTCCTTCCAAGAGTCACACCATAGAAATGTGTGAAAACCAACCTAATGACAACATTTTAAAGCAGTTTTACCTAATATTCATCATAAGGACCATTGTTACATTTTGTTAATTAGTACAGATAAAAGGATAATCGCATGGCAACATTAATACTATTTCTGAGTGTTCCCTTCCAGAATATGTTTCTTTTCGAGAAGATAATCTTAATGAGGGAATATTTTATGATGTGGAGGCTAAGATAGTTTATTTGACTCAAAATTTATTGATCTTTGGAAGTGAAGATCCACAATCCTCTGTGGTACTACCATTTAAGGATGTTTTAGACAGCACCTCTTTAGAACTAGCCCCCTGTACCCTAAAATCTTGACCACTTCTAAAGACTGCATGTCAGTGCAAATATGTTTAAAGAAACCCCATAGCATACACAACAGTTGTCTCTATGGATATGGCTGTAGCTAGATCATTTAGTTTCTTAGCAGTGCTGTGAGCTGAAATTCACAAAAATAAAGTTGCTGACAAAAAAAAATCACAACAAAAATGGTTTCAACCAAAGCTGAAAAATACCCTCCAAAGTTCTTCTGTTTGCTCCTTTCATATACTGCAGTCAGTTCCTTTCCTAGAATGTAGCTGCTTCTTTGCTACACTGTATGAATGAAAATTCTCCTACTGCTTAGTAAAGACCCTCTTTGCTTTATGCAGAAGTATGTGTGAGCTCATACAAAACAGCTGTTATGTATATACATAGTAGCTGTTTGTTACCTTCACGCATTTTCTCAGTTAAGCATTTATGGAGACATGACCACATCTATTTTAATGTGTTCCAAGAATGCTTTCCCTTCAAGAGAAAAATGTATTTATTTATTATTTATTTTTATTTTACATTTGTTGACCGGGCTAGTCTAACTGGATATATGTCCATTTTCAGTAGAGGCCCAGGGAGATAAGCTCCATGAAAGAAACAAAAAGCAACAAATAACAAATAACAACGTCAGTCATATGTAGAATGCACATTACAGGTTAACACAGAATTTTCAGAAAGGACATCTTGTCAAAGCCATTGATCACACCCAATGACTGATTGTGCCCCAGGCAGCCACTACATTTGCCTCACCCTTTCTGTTGCTTTGCCTCTGGATGCCTCCAGATGTTTAAGATTGCACCGGTTTGCAACATCTTCTGTAAAGGCGAATGAGTGGATGGTTATAATAGGGGTTATTCTGGCAGCCACCCAAGGTGCATAGCTTCAGGGAGGGTCCATGCTCAGCCACTCAGTATCTCCAAAATGACAAAGTATTAACATATTAATTTTATTTATTGGTTAAAAAATTTGAACTGTTGCTGTAAAAAGCAGCACACTTTTTTCTGAAGACTGTCTGCACCCCGCTTTCTCTTGGCCAAGTAAAAAACAAATGCACACATGCATTAATCCTCAGGGCTGAGTAATGAATAATACACACACACACATACACACATGCACACCACTTGCACGCACATGCACACACACATAATACACACACACAGTCATGCACATGTACAGAATGCATGCATATTTACAGGTACAGCACACAACAGTAAGTTAATGCTTTTGTTTGTGAATGCAGTTAGTCACAGTACTTGTCTTTATGATAGCAGTTAGCACAGCAGATTAAAGATCCTAACTGTTAATGCATTGCTTCTTTTAACTGATGACTACTGGATCCCTTCCATCTGCTGCTGTGTGATTCTTAGCAGATCATGTAACCAGACAGTGTTCATCAACCAAGTCTGAAAAAGGTCCCTCTGGGTAAGTGATCTGCCCAGAGAACAAATACTTAAACCACACTCCTCAACTGTTCAGAAATTACTCAAATGTGACTACATGCTCCAGGAGGGCAACATTTAGTCTGATGCTATTTGTTATCTTACTCAAGTATGTCTGGGAATTATGGATATAGTTGAGTAATGGATAACATCAGTTTAAGTCCTTTTTTAAACATATTCAAGTAATGGATAACATTAGACTATATGCTATTCTGGATGTGTTTGGGTAGTGGATAGCATCAGACCAAGTCCTATTCTGAATGCATTTGAGTAATGGATACCATCAAATTAAGACCTATTCCAGACAATGGGTAACATCAGGCCAAGTTCTAAGCTGTTTGAGAAATTATCACCATGTTGTAAAATATCCTCAGAAAACTGCAGCACCTATGGGTGGTCAGATGTAACAAATTTTTCTTGTGCAAAGGACTTTCAAGCCAAGTGAAGATATAATGCCTATGTACATCCTGATTCTGAACTCAAAGACCTGAGTGTAATATTATCTTGTGATTCAGGCTGCCAGAATTACCCAATGCAAGTTAGTGTCAGCAGTCATTGTTCAACATAAGAGTTCACATTAATTTAAAACCAGTCACTACAGAAAAACTCTACAAAAGCTCTCTGGCACTAGTTCTTGCTTGGCATCTCTTTACCTCTGTCTGTTTGATACTGATCACTAATTAATATTTAGACTAATTGGTGAGAAGAGTAGAATCCTTGACAAGTATGTCAAAAAAGTATATTGTTCTGCCCTTTGTCGTTCATGATTTATCTGCCAGACTCTTATGGTTAAGTATCAGGGAGACCTATTAAAACAGAGAGAGGGCATAGCTATGGAAATTCATTGTAGATTTGTCAGTGAGGGGAATCAGTCAATCTCAGACAGAAAACAGGACGTGGAAGCATCTAATTTAATGTGGGTTGTATGTAGTGGACCCTTGTTCCAAAACTGTTGTTACTGGAACAGTAATTAGGAGACAGGCTTAGCTAAAGATAAAATTTCTTCCTGAAGTTGAAAAAAGGTTCCTTTAGAGTGTTAGTTTAGGCAGGGAAAGCCTTTATGAGTCTCCTTCCAAACTGTTTTTATGAATTTGGAGGAGAGTGAAAACCCATGATTTTTTTGGTTAAACAGCTGTTTCATCCCTTTATCGAGGTACTGTATGAACTGCTTATCAAAAGTAATGTCTCTTCACAGAAAACTGTGCATAGTCTGTTAATACAAGCAGAGAGTACAGCATGAGAAAAGGTAAAATAGTATAAGTTATACCAATGCCTACAAAGGAATCTACCACACAAGAGTAACAATCATGGAAATATGAAAGTGGCCAGGTCAAATAGTTTGTTCTGAACTCTGGGTAAGAGAAGTTGCAAACTCTAGATACACTATAGAGCTCCTGGAGTTTCCATCTTTACTAGGCACAGTGCTTCTTTGGAAGAATCACCTAACCAAATCTGCCCTCCTAAAATTCAAGAAATGCAAGGTAGTATAGGTGATTCCTCAACTAGAAAAATGTAAATCAGTTTGCTGCAGCTTTTTTTTCTGGTTCTCAAATAAAGGAATTATTGAAAACTGTTGTGCCCTTTCCTGACTGCAATATGCAGAATTCTGCAGCTAGCTTTTTATTTAGTTCCTCACAAGTTACTCATGTTAACCTATAATTAAGGATTTATACTGGTTGCCTGTCTTGACAAGTTTGGTTTCAATATTCTGTACCATACATGACCTAAAATCTGTATATTTAAAGTAATTTCTGATGTCTTATACTCCAGTTAGACTACTCAGGTCATCGGATATGTGCCTGTTAGGTATTCCTAAGATACAGTTGAAAAACACAACAGATTTATATGCCCAAATAGAATATTTTCTGTGAAATAAGTGATCTTCACTATGTATGGTCATGTTCACTGAAGCCTCATTACAAAGGTCTCTTAAAAAATGTATAAGAGGATCCATTTATAACTGGCATTATTTATTTTGACAAATTGTTGAGGGACTTTATTTTAGGTATATGTGTATTTCATTTATTAACAATTTAATAAAATCTTATATTTGTTTTTTTCTTCTTTCTATGATGTTACTTATATTTAAGAGCATAAATACAGTGGGTATAAAAAGTATACACATTCCTATTAAAATGCCAGGTTTTTGTGATATAAAAAATGAGACCACAATAAATCATTTCAAAACTTTTCCCACCTTTTTGAATTGTACAGGTTATAGGTCACATTAAAGGTGAGAAAAGTTTTGAAATGATTTATTGTGGTCTAATTTTTTATATCACAAAAACCTGGCATTTTAACAAGGGTGTGTACACTTTTTATATCCACTGTATGTGATTATTATAGTTTTCTCTACCAGTCTCTGATTTACAGTCTTGCTATGCCATGCATTATCAGCTTTAAATTTATGAGAGTTTCAGGTACTATACAGTTTGACTGAATCAGTTCACTGTTTTTTGTCACTTATTGGATGATTGTGGTATCTATTTTGAGCCTTCTGGTCAGTTACTAGCCTGCTTTCCTAAGCCATGCTTTCACTTATGGTTTCTTCTGTTGCTGAGGCAACATCCACCCTCACTAAGATACTGGTTGAGAACTGTGAAAGTGTTTTCTCAATAGTAGACCCTGGCATAAGAGACATGTGTGCTATCAGTACAATTGATGGTGTGACAGTGCAGTTCATAAAAATTCTTGAAAATAGCTTTGCCAACAATATAACATAGCACATACTGACATAAACTTATTCTGATTTACTCTGCATATAACAGTGGAGAATGCAAAAAAAATCTTCTATGGCATACAGACAAAACGTGCTCTGATTGTCACTATGTATAGCAGCAGAAAATGCCAACAAGCATTCTTGCCCACTATACAAATACAAATATTGAGTTTGAATGGAGTAAGCTGTTTAGTGATAGGACTTGATACACTATAAAATGTAATAGTAGACATCTAGGCAGTGTTGCATAAATCTGTGAGCAGTCCCACTGCTACTGTATGGAAAATGCAATGTTTAATATTTGGAAAGATGCACATTATATAGGCCTATTTCATTACTATTTACTTATTATAAATATGTATGTCCATTTATATATAATTATTATCAGGGGTGGTAAGATTTTTTTGTGTTTTTTTATTTTTTTTTTATATTTGAAGCAGTTTTGCTCAATGTTTTAAAACTAAGTTAGTTGAACTAAAAAACTATTTTTCATCAGTAGTACAGTTGGTTAAATTACATAATTCAAGGGCCTTTCTCCTTTTTTCAAGCTTGTGTAATGCTGGAGCTAGTATATTTAACTTCCAGGGGTGTGGGGGTGATCGTCCCCATGTAAAAGTTATTTTTTGTTTTACTTTTCACATTCACAAATGTAACCTATTGGTTTACATTTGTGATTACTTTTTTTTTTTTTTTTTTTTTTTTAGTTACTGGTGATTAATGCCAGTTGCTTATGAATTTGTTTAATGTTTTGTGTTTTGATCAAACTCAACAGTTGTTGTCCATTATAAACTCATATATGTCAACATTTATATCTTTTTAATCTATATATATATATATTTGTATGTAGTACTTGAAGCACTTGTATATCATCCTTTGCCTATAAGATCAACAGGATACTTGCAAACAATCAAAATGTCTTCCTAATGAAAGTTTGAGGTCACAGCATTCTGGGAAAACATGCAAATAATGCATTGATGCTATGGTTACAGCTGATTAGAGGAACTGTTAACAGTGTATTATCTCAGCCTGTTCAAAAACTACCGTGTTTCTGTCATGGTAAAGTATAGCATTGTTTAACTGACTGCTGTTTTAAACAAAGATGTTTTACAACTTATCATAAAAAGATCAATGTGTGCAGGATGTAAAAATGCAAAACACAAAAGAATGTTCTTAAGATCATTGCAATTAAAATGGTAGATGTTCTAGACATCATGCTTCATCCTGAAACTATATTTGATGGTGAGTGAGAAGTGCACGGTATTCAGTACTTACAGATACATATGACAATAGACTGTCATAAAAATATTGGGTACTTGGAAGCATACTTCTCAACTGTCCATTTTTGGAGAAATGTTTCTATTTTCAGGCATGATTTAGTATATTGCATTTTTGTAGGTATGTCACTATTTTCAGATTTAATTTACCCTTATCACAATTTTCTGAACCCCCCTTATCACATGTGTTTTTTGAAGCTGTGTAGTACACAGAAAACTACACCACATGATGAACATATTAGTGGCAACAATTACTTAAAGAAAAAGGTCACGGCTCTTACAACTCTTTTTTGAAGCAAAAATAAATGACCTTGTGTATTAGAACTTTTTGATACAGTTAAAGGCTGTAGATTTTATACTGTCTCTTTAATAATGTGCTTACATTTTTCCATCATTTTGTCACTCTCAGTTTTTTAATATGATTCTGAGTAGTTTCCCAATTTCTTACTGTAAATGGGAAGATTTATACACTATATGGTATTCACATTTTATTCTAATTAAATATCCAGATCTTTAGCTGGGTGTTCTTATTTTTGAAATGCTTTTGTTCATATTTTCAATGGCTGGAGGTTGAGATGTATGATTGGTGGTTGTACATGGGTTTTACCAATGGAACACAATCTTTATGAAAATGAGAGTAAAAATGTTTTCATATGCTCAAAGTAAATATTTTTAAAATGTAACACTGACAACTTAAAAATCCAAGGACATTGCAAAGTTGTGGTTATATTCAAAGTTAAAACACAATTGCTAAATTGGTAACTATGTAGTGAACATAAGTACACTATTTACTAGGGAATGAATCTCTCTTGCTTTTTCTCTCTTTTTCTCTCCTGGAAATAAGTGCAAATTAATTTTCAAATTAGGAAGATAGTCAGATAGAGTGATGTCTATGAAGCTGGAAATTGATGGTGTAATGATGAATGTCGTTAGTGCATATGCTCCACAAGTTGGGTGTGCGATGGATGAGAAAGAAAAATTTTGGAGTGAATTGGATGAAGTGGTGATGACTGTACCCAAGGGTGAGAGAGTAGTGATTGAAGCAGATTTCAGTGGGCATGTTGGTGAAGGGAACAGAGGGGATGAGGAAGTGATGAGTACGTGTAGTGTTAAGCAAAGCACTGCAGAAGGTCAGATGGTAGTGGATTTTGTGAAAAGGATGGACATAGCTGTGGTGAATCAGTATTTTAACAAGAGGGAGGAGCATAGGGTGACATACAAGAGTGGAGGAAGATGCACACAGGTGGATTATATCTTATGTAGGAGGGCCAGTTTGAGGCAGCATAGGATGGTGGTTTGTAGGATGACGTTGGTGATCAAGAAGAGGAGAAGGAGTTTAAGGTCAGCACCAAAGATCAAATGGTGGAAATTGAAAAAGGGTAATTGTGAGGTAGAGTTCAGGGAAGAGTTAAGACAGGCACTGGGTAGCAGTGAAGAGTTACCAAATAGCTAGGTAACTACAGCAGAGTTAGTAAGGGAGATGGCTAGAAAGGTGCTTGGTATGACATCTGGACAGAGAAAGGACGACAAGGAGACATGGTGATGGAATGAGGAAGTACAGGAGAGTATACAGAGAAAGAGGCTGGCAAAGAAGAAGTGGGATTGTCAGAGAGATGAAGAAAGTAGACAGGAGTATAAGGAGATGAGGTGCATGGCAAAGAGAGAGGTGGCGAAGGCTAAGGATAAGGCATATGAAGAGTTGTATGAAAGGTTGGACAAGAGAAGGACCTGTACTGATTGGCTAGACAGAGGGACCAAACTAGGAAAGATGTGTAGCAGGTAAAGGTGATAAAAGATAATGAGGGAAACATACCCACAAGCGAGGAGAGTGTGTTGAGCAGATGGAAAGAGTACTTTGAGGGGTTGATGAATGAAGAGAATGAGAGGGAGAGAAGGTTGGATGATGTGCGGATAGTGAATCATGAAGTGCATTGGATTAGCAAGGAGGAAGTAAGGATAGCTATGAAGAGGATGAAGAACGGAAAGGCTGTTGGTCCAGATGACATACCTGTGGAAGCATGGAGGTGTTTAGGTGAAATAGCAGTGGAGTTTCTAACTAGATTGTTTAATGAAATCTTGGAAAGTGAGAGGATGCCTGAGGAGTGGAGAAGAAGTGTTTTGGTACCGATTTTTAAGAATAAGGGTGATGTGCAGAGCTGTAGTAACTACAGAGGGATTAAATTGATCAGTCACAGCATGAAGTTATGGGAAAGAGTAGTAGAAGCTAGGTTAAGAAGAGACATGATGATTAGTGATCAGCAGTATGATTTCATGCTGAGAAAGAGCACTACAAATGTTTGCTTTGAGAGTGTTGATGGAGAAGTACAGAGAAGCTCAGAAGAAGTTGCATTGTGTTTTTGTAGACTTAGAGAAAGCATATGACAGGGTGTCTAGAGAGGAGTTGTGGTATTGTATGAGGAAGTCGGGAGTGTCAGAGAAGTATGTAAGAGTAGTACAGGATATGTACGAGGATAGTGTGACAGCGGTGAGGTCTGCAGTGGGAGTGACAGATGCATTTAAAGTGGCGGTGGGATTACATCAAGGATCAGCTCTGAGCCCTTTCTTATTTGCAGTGGTAATGGACAGGTTGACAGACGAGATCAGACAGGAGTCCCCGTGGACTATGATATTTGCAGATGACATTGTGATCTGTAGTGAGAGTAGGGAACAGGTGGAGGAGACCCTGGAGAGATGGAGATATGCTCTAGAGAGAAGAGAAATGAAGGTCAGCAGGGCTAAGACAGAATATATGTGTGTGAATGAGAGGGAGGATAGAGGAATGGTGAGGATGCAAGGAGTAGAGGTGGCAACGGTGGATGAGTTTAAATACTTGGGATCAGTAGTTCAGAGTAATGGTGGGTGTGGAAGAGACGTGAAGAAGAGAGTACAGGCAGGATGGAGTGGGTGGAGAAGAGTGTCAGGAGTGATTTGTGACAGACGAGTACCGGTAAGAGTGAAAGGGAAGGTTTACAAGAGGGTAGTGAGACCAGCTATGTTATATGGGTTGGAGACATTGGCACTGACAAAAAGGCAGGAGTCAGAGCTTGACATGGCAGAGTTAAAGATGTTAAGATTTGCACTGGGTGTGACGAGGGTAGACATGATTAGGAATAAGTATATTAGAGGGTCAGCTCAGGTTGAAAGGTTTGGAGACAAAGCCAGAGAGGTAAGTTTACATTGGTTTGGACATGTGCTGAGAAAGGATGCTGAGTATATTGGGAAAAAGATGCTAAGGATGAAGCTACCAGGTAACAGGAAAAGAGGAAGGCCTAAGATAAGGTTTATGGATGTGATGAGAGAGGGCATGCAGGTGGTTGGTGTGACAGAGCAAGATGCAGAGGACAGGAAGAAATGGAAACAGGTGATCTGCTGTGGTGACCCCTAATGGGAACAGCCGAAAGAAGATAACGATGAGTCACAGGGTGGCTACAAAAAAAACAAAAAGAATCAACGAAAGATTGTCATATTAATTCAACATTGCATTTCAGCGCATTATAATCTCCTAGTTTAAAGGTAAAACCAGCAATTGTTATTTGAGTGTTGCAGCTTAAATAATTCTATGTAGATTATTCCTAAAAAGTGATTGCATCAATATGACACAGAACGGAGACTAGGAATATCATACACAGTCTAACAAACATGTCTAAGTAGCAGTCACACCAGGGGCTGGACAATATGATCTATGATTTTTTCTGAAACATTTTTGATAATTCATTGAAGCATTACTACAGACAACCAGATGGTTCCTTAAGTAACTTGATGGAAGGCTTCAAGAAAACTTTCTTGATAGCTGCAACCAAACCAGAGCTTTGATGTTTGACTTGCACATGCAAAGATTTGCAATGCATTTTTAGGGATTCCCAATTTTCATTCAAGAACCCACCATATCTCAATCAACAGCATGCTAGTTTAAAAAATGAACACTGACAAATAATGTTTGTTCTCTGTGAAGGACAGTTGGAATACCCATAGAAGTTCTCCCATTAAATTCTGAATATTTTCAGTGCCTTCCAAAGTACATTATAAAATGTTACAAACATCAGTGCATACTGTTAATAGTGTTGTTCCAAAAGTGAGTGCCATGAAAACAGAAACCAGCCTTCATGAACTAAGGCAAACGCACAAGAAATAAAAAAAACAAAAGGATTTACAGACATATGAATGTCCAGACTGCCTACCATATCTCTCATTATTTCTGATTTCAACCCATAATGTTGCTCTGCCCCTCATAAAATCAGTGGAACTTTGATAAAGCAGTGGATTGTAATAAAAAATAATAGCATTCATTACAGTTGCACATCCTTTTCTATTAGAAAATATACAATTATATGTGCACTGTTACTGTGTCTACTTTCTGAATCAGTGGTACTAATATGTAAAATTGTCCCTGATTTGGGTTCTTTGTCCCCGATATTTTTGACCCTGCTGCTGAATAGCTGAGAGCCATGATACCCAAATAAGATAAGGATAACTAATATTTCCACCAAAGAAAGAAGCATGACAATGATAGCTGTGATTCTAATTGCTGCACCAGGGGGTTAGTGTACATTTTATATTAATTATAGCAAATACCAAAAAACATTAATACATTGTACCTAGATTTGAATACCACAATGTGTAGTGTATTTAGGGAAAGCAGTAAATGAACTGTTCATCCTTAATTATAAAGTACATTTTGAACTGTTTACTCATTTGCATGTTTCTAGGAACGTAACTATGATCTTATGTCCAACACTACAGGGAAGGGGAATCTAACAGGCATCAACTGGTCAGACTACTGAAAGCTGGATGCAGTTGGATGAACTATCATAGATTCAATCACATATAGTTTCGAAATGAGATATAGATGCTTCACTTGTTAAAATGCAATTAGTTAATTAATTAATTAATTAAGATACCTTTGAATAATGGGGAAATGCTCATTTCCATGATGAAGCCGTTGACAAGTATAAACTAAGAATTTCCAGATCACATACAGAATGGTAGATGCTCAGTATTTGTTGGTTGTTGGCAATATTTGTTTTTGCTTAGTCCATTTTTCATATTCCAGCTAATTAATTGTACTGCTTAATAAATCTAGGGAGTAACTTTTTCCGTAGGTATAATACGAAATGCTTGGTTTTGCATATGTTTTTCTAATTTAAGGAAGGTAGTACAGACATCGTAACAACTGAGGTCCTACTTATCTTTCATTCATTCATTGTAAAGTCTGCATGTATCTTGTCCTGATATATTAAAGCCTTTACAAGCATTATATTATTTTACAGCAGGTATGGTTAGCATTGTATAATATGTGCTCCTAATCTGTATTACTGCTTCTTCTATCTACCCCTTCCCCTAAGCTAGGTGCAGATCAGTATAACAGTTGCATTGAATACAGAGATGCAAAGACATTTCTACAATCACGCCCTTTTTTTCTAAATGTGTAAATTGTGTGAAGGTCATCTGTTCGAACATGTGAAGTATTTTGCAGTACTGTAACTTGCATGTACCTTGGTATATCACAGGCAAGTGTGTCTGAGAGCAGTCATGCTTAAACCATTATAGCAAAGCTGCTGACTGTGCAACAGCTAAAACTGTTTTTTTTTTTTTTTTTTTAAGTAAAGGGGTTAGAACATTTTCATATAGGGGTATCCTTTCATGGTTACTCTGATGGTATCATTAAAGAATAGAAAGGGAGTGATAAGAAAGATTTGAAAAGCAGTAGACCAAGATGGGAACACATAAGGTAAACATCAAGAGGATTTGAGCTGGAGGAGGTGGGAGAGGATGGTCACTATTTATTTTTGTCAGGAATAGACCCCCCTATTTTTTCAAATTTTTTTTTTTTTGTAAGAAGGCATTGTGGTTGGGAAACAGGGTAGAGGGAATATGAGAAATCATGAGAAGTGTTGAGGAAGTCCCAACTGTGTACCCCATCTATATAGCCTCAAACACGTCTACTGCCAGGTGATGTTTCAGTGGAGGTCCCTGATGTTGTTGAGTAGCTAAAGGCCTATGTTGGCACAGTGGTCAGCACCAACTGGGACAGGGTGCTTCTACACACTGAGAGGTTTCAACTGGCGTAATTCTCATGTCCTCTACCTCTTCTATACATTTTCAACCAAAGACCGAAGCCACCATTCAGTAAGGCTTGCCAGGCTGCCATGTGCTGAAGTGCTTGGACCAGAGCCTTCACTCCAACCCTGCATTTTAAGCCCTGGATGGGCAAGGGTCATCTCTTCCAAGCATGAGAGGCACACGTTTCATCTGCCCTGAGGGATTTTCACCTTTATAAAAGAAAAAGGAAATGGAAGAGAAGAAAAACAATAACGTAAAAACAAACATATACATAAAATAATAATAATAATAAAAGAGAAAAAAGGGGTAGGTAGTGACAAAACAGAAAAAAGTGCAATACATCCACATTGTACTGTTGTAATGCAAGATATCAAGTTAATAAACTACTGAGAAAAATATCTTTATTGATGTTCAGTTGTGTATGTGAAGTTCTTATGCATACTTGGGGTACTGATTTAGGAAGTGATTATGTAACTTGGACAAACATGCAAGAGTAGTGCTTATACATGTTGTAATGAAATTAAACGGCAACTGATTTTTTTTTCTGCTTGAATGTTTATGTTTCAGTTCTGTACTTTTCAAACACGTTTTACAGTACACGGTCTTCAAACGTGAAATAAATCCCTAAGTACTGCAGTTAATCTTGCTAAAAGATAACAGTATAACGCATTTTCTTCATCTATTCCTGTCTTCCTTTGAATTTCTTTCTGCTGCAAAGGTATAACAACAGCTGCAGTTGATTGTAGGATTATCACTGAAATCAGTTTTAAAAGCATTGCCGTACTGTTTGTGCTACCTTGAATTATGTATAACAATTTCTACTATAGATAATTACTTAATAAATATGTTATGGACACCTGTTATTCTTATAAGTTCATAGGTGTTTACTAGGCTATAGACCAGAAGGGTCCTGTTAAGCCTAGCCAAATGTCCTATATATCTAACAAGTCCTGGTGCCTTTGATAAATGTAAGCAGGGGCTTGAGAGGTGAAACATTTAGAGATGGGGTCCTGGGAGATGAACTGTTTACAGGCTGCCTGTGTCCATTAGAGATGAATTTCCTGTTCCCCATCCAGTTGTTCAAGTTACACTTGAATTGTGTTAGGGAAGAACTTTGCTTCATATGGATGGGGAGGTTATTCCATAGACGGGGTAATCTCTGGGCACATACCTGTCTCTCCAGCAAGTCCTGTTTATATCACAGGCAAGGTTTAAGTTTTTAGAACTAGTAATTCTGGTGCTGTTTGTTTTGTGGATATGCAGGAGTCCATCAGAGTGGCGTCTGACAATGCCTTGTATGCCAGGCACAGAGCTCCCTTCAACAGCCCGTAGGAGGCAGAATAAAGTGATAGGGCCTTGAGGTGGTCTGCACAGGTCATATTACTTATATCCTGTATTTTTTTAGTGAGGAACCTCTGTGGACATTCCAGTTGTTGGATATGCCTGGTGAAGTACATATCAAAGGGGATATTGTACTCAATGATAGGTCTACTGAATGCT
This sequence comes from Protopterus annectens, assembly GCF_019279795.1. Taxonomy (NCBI): domain Eukaryota; kingdom Metazoa; phylum Chordata; order Ceratodontiformes; family Protopteridae; genus Protopterus; species Protopterus annectens. The sequence continues at coordinate 1,351,652,459 of NC_056733.1, read as the reverse complement.
GAATACAGTGGAACAATGATGTCCTTGGACCTAGATGCCATACTTTTGTTTATAAGTTGCACAACATATAATGATTTCCTCAAAGGCTAGAGTGATGTCTATGTGTGCCCCCAGGTCCCTGACTACTGAGTTTAGTAAATTTCAATTTAGGATCCTGGAGGTAGTGCCTAATGTTGTTAGGGGTGGTTGGTGGGAATTAGACATTGAAATAAAAGAATTCCAATGGAATGTTAGGTTAAACTCCTTTTTCCCCCAGAGTTAAATAAATATCTTTCTTTATTACCTATTTTGAAGAAAAGAAGCTTGAATGTATAAGCATTATATTTATCGAGTAATAAAAATGTGTTTGAAATGTTTTTAACTTTTTTCAGGAAAGAGTTGTAAAAGTTTATTTTAACATTATTAAGCATCAATTAACAAAGGAAATTGATTTGTCATATTTCCTGTATATAAGGGTTATGTTTTAGTAGTAAGCTGTTGTAATGAAGTCCCGTGAATAGCTAAAAGGGACGGAAGCTCTTAACGTCTATTGTTTTAATAAAGATTCTTTTTATTTTCCAGCTCTGGAGCTTATTGTGTATTATACAGCCAGGGTATCATTATTATTTTGAAATAGTTTTAAATCATTGACAGAGAGAAGATGAGAAATCTTTACACTTTTTTGCTTTCTGGGAACCAAATTATAGCCATGACCTAATATGTTAAGTGGACAGCTTAATGGGTTAATGGCAAGGAAAAAGAACAACAGTGACAGAGAGTCACCTTGGAATATCTCACTTTAGATTTTTATCCCTGGAATAATAATATGTCATTTATCGTAGCTTAACTGCAAAGTGGTTTGCCACTGTTTCATGCTAGCTGCGATGTAGTTTATGACTGTAGCATGTATCTTATATATCTAAGCACTCTTTTATGCATCAATGTAGAATACTGTCAAATGCTTTTTTGTAGTCTGTCAATGACATACTTAGAGTCTTCCCCTTTTTACAGTTCTCCATTATGACTCGATTTAACAACAAATGATCCTTTGTTCCATATGACTTTCTTTTATTACCCTTTTGTTCTATTACCATAATTGAGTTTTCTTCTAAATTACTATAAACTCTGTTGGCTTCAATTCCAGTGTGTAGTTTATACATCTTTGGAAGACAAGTTATCAGGCTATAATTTTTAGGGTTCACTGTTAAGTAGGAAGATTGTTTTTCCTATTGTAAGCCAGCCCAATGTCTGTTTGGGGTGTGCATACAAATAGTCCCTATTCATGGCTAAATCTTTGTGCAAAGATGTTAATACTTTTAGCCAGAAGTTAGGTACTGCATCTGGGCCTGGAGTTTTCCAATTAAAGGCTTTTCTTAACTTTGTTTTAGTCTCTCTGGCTGTTATTTCATCCCATTTCATGCCTTGTACATTTGAACTTCTTATTCTTTCTTTTACTTCTTCTATCCATTTAGCATATTTGTTATGTTCCACAGGATCTTCATAAATACTTTATTTCTCCAAAATGTATATTTTTCTTCTTTTTTGGTAGACTTTTAATTCATTTTACCTTGTTTCCCAATTCTGAATAAAATTCTGTATCAAACTTTTCTGGGCCATCAGTAAATTGCTTATTTTGTACTTTTCCTTTATTTTTATCTGTTTATCTTCTAAGTTTTTCTGCCTGCGCTATTTTTAGTTTATTTGCAATAGTACATGATAAATTCTGATCCTTTATAATACTGCACACTGCTTTTGTCACATCTATCTTTCTGAGTATCTTTTGTTGATCTGTTCCCTCTTCTATGCACTTCTAACAGTGACACTTCTTGTCTTAGTTGCCTTATAGTTTTCTCTATTCCATACTTCCATGATAGCATTTGATTCCCTTACTTCCCTGTGTTCTTGTGGTAGGATTTTAATTTGGCTGCACAGTAATATATCCTATTTACTTCTGTTATATCATTTGAATCTCTATGGGCAGTCCTAATTACTGTGTTCATTTGTTTTACCAAACTTCTATTTTTGTGGGTTGCATTGCCCTTCTGCAATCTATTTCTTTCACTGGTCCATCTCTATTAAATCAAGTAACTCTTCTATTAGATCATTTTCTTCTAAACTGAGGGTACATTCCTCTGTTCCCTATTTCTATAGAAAGTTCCAGAGCTTCTTCCTGTGCCATATTCTCTTCAGTTTCACCCCATGTCATCCATTGCTCTTTCATATGGGAACTCACTGGCCTAACACCCCATGACTTTGACTGTGTCAGAGTTGTCACAGTTTCCGGCTCCTTGCCTTGTTGTATAGCTCCAACTGCATCTTTGTACTGGTTTCCTATGGAAGTCTCCAAAGTGCCTTTATATGTCAACTGATTAGATGCTTCATGTTCCACTGGTTTCCCTTTAATGTTGGTGTCCATTGTTCTATCCTGTTGTGTTGTTATCTGAGTTAAATTTTCTACACTAAATTCTTCACTTTGCAGGTACTCCATAACCTCATTTTCTATTTCTTTAACTTCTCCATAACTAATCCACTTTTCTCATTTTCATTTTGGTTTTCTTATTTTTTGTATTGTAAAATATTCCATATCTGGATGTCTTTGCCTGTATTTCTCTTCTAATATCTTTGGTGCTACTCTTTTTGCATCGATTAGTTTTGCTTTCTCCTTTGCATAAATATTGCACCATATTAAATCTCTTTTTCTTTCACATGGCAATATTTCTTCTTCAGATGTCACCTGCTCCTCTTGTTTCTCCTTACTTTGGGGACTAGTTGTTCCATCATGCCATGATATGACCTGTGTTAAACTTTCTGCACTAAATCCTTCACTTTGCAAGTATTCCATTACTCACCTTCTATTTTTTTTAACGTCTACTTGACTAATCGTCTGTTTTACATTCCCTCTTAGTGATCTTATTTTTTTATTGTGAAATTTTCCATATCCAGATGTCTTTGCCTATATTTCTCTTTGAGTATCTTTGGGGCTGCTTTTTTGTGTTGATTAATTTGGCTTTCTCCTTTGCATAAATATTGTACCATATTAGATCTCTCTTTCTTTCCCATGTCCATATTTATTTTATTATACCCTTCAAACATCTCAAAATTGTGTTCTTTATATCTTCTTCTTTTTCCAAGTGACACAATGTTTCTTGGTCTGCATAGCATTTTTCTTGGATCTGTTGTATTGATGAACAGAATTTTTTATTTGAAGCTTCTAACAGTTTTTCTTGTGGAAATATTTTTCTTTCCTCCAATTTCTTAGTCTTTTTCTATGTTTTTTGTCTGACAATTCTGGGCATCTTGCATAATAGTAACAATACATAATTTCTTTCTTATCCTCAGTAGTCCACTCTATCATGTGTATGTCAGTTTTTTGGCCTATCAGTTTTTGTGATTTTTGTGGACTGCTACTTCCTTCTACAACAGGGGGTCCATCCTCCCCCCTAGGTGTGGCTTAACCCTATTGTAGGAATATTTCCATGTCTTGAGGATTCTACACTGTTATTTTGTTCCATGCCTGGTGTAAGTGCACCTACCAGGAGTGGACACTTTTTTTATCCTGGGACTTGTGCACCCAGCTATCTTCTTTATTTTTAAGCTACTTCTGTCCATGATATAGGCTATATAAAATGCAGTCTATATATCAGTGTCATTTTGGTGAGATATTATGAAAAACAGGGCCCACCTTGTGAAGGTATTCACCAAGCCTTGACAATGAATTCTAGTCCAGCAATACTTCTTTCCTTTTGCTGATTTTATCATCTCTCTATTCAGAAACCCCTTGATCAGTATAGCTGATTCCATTTACAATGAGCTCAGCACATAACTCTGTATTGCCTTTGAGGTTACGAAAATAGCCAAAGAATGTATTGTGGCTGTCCTTGCTCTGGGAGGCCAAATTTACCTCAAATTTGGCTTTGGTCAACTTTATTTGTCCTATTAGTTGTTTATTTAGTTTGAGAGTGCTTTTATCCTGCTAGGTACTGTACCTCCTAATTTTTGCCATGATTTTCTTCCTTCTGTTATACAGCCTATTGATGTGATTCTACCAGGGTGGCTTGTTTTTGGAGTTAGTTCTGTACTTCTTCCTGATGCCTCTATGCAGTTATTACCATGCTTATATAGGGTTTCTATGAACAGTTCTGCATATGCAGCAGTGCTCTCAGGGTTTATAGAGGCTTGACATTTTACCAGGTTATCACTTAATAGTAGGAAGTTACCCTTAGAGTAGTTGTTTATTCCAGGATTAGCTGGAGTTGCAGGTTTTATTTTTACTTGAAAGGGCATGATTTTGTGGTCTGAACTTGCCAGAGAAGACATTACACTAGGAGATGTGAAGCACTCTCCCTCATTAGTGAGGACTGGATCCAGTATGGCTGCACCCCTGGTTGGTGTATTAACAACCTGTTCCAGGGAGTTTGTGTTTACAATATCCAGAAATTTCTATGCCTGTATATTTGTTGTCATCATATATGATTCCCAGTTAATAGTGGGTGTGACACCCCTCCACTGGCCCAGTAATCAAAGAGCATCAATCCTCACCACTGGCAACAGCTAGGGGATGTACACACTGGGAGGATGACAAGTATACACACAGTAAAGTGCAATTTCCCTTAAGAGCACATAGAGATCACAGTCAGTCTGTGGCTGGGTTCTCCCTCTTTTTCCAGATCCCCAATAAGACTCCTCACTGACACAGCTATAGGGTTGAGATCTCAGCTGAGTGGTCAAGCTAAGACCTCCAGCACCCTCTCTGTCCAACCAGTGCTCCGTGTCCCTGCCCAAGTAGCTGAGACACACACACACACACACACACACACACACACTTTGAGATTTGATTGATATATAAATACACACACACACACTTAGGATAGGCTAGCACAGGTTTACTAACCGTGCCCCCTTTTGCTCAGACAATATGATAGTTCCAGCTGCCACCAGCCTCCCTTATCAGCTACTATATGGCCCTTAACAAAGGGTGTACAATCCTACTGTAATGTTGCTATTAATCCAAATGGTAGCCTGACCAAGACATGCAAGGTTATTTAGGAGTGGCCTGTACAGTGTCACCAAATACATATGCAAGTATTCTAAAAGCTTAAATATGTCTCACAAATATCGGCCACAAAGATAGGTTCAAATATATTTAATAATAAATGATAAAAGAACACAATGATACTCAGTAAATCAAACACAGTTACTTCAGAGTTCAAAACCACAGGAAATATTTAAAACAACAATGCAGGACAGTCTCAAATAAATACAGAAAACATCTAAACTAATCTTTACTTTATTCCTAACTATACCTAAAAAGAGTTACGATGCCCTAGAAACTTACTTACAGAGCAAGGCAAGTGCAGATGTTGATGATGAGTGAATGTTCTTGCTAGGTCCAAGACAAAATACAAAAATGCCCAATCTCTGTCTGAGAGAGTTCTTAAATTACTATCAAATATTACTTCTGGGTTAACTTAGATTACATCACTTTTTGTCACCTGACTTCAGTTCCCAGGCTAAAACAGAGACTAACAGAATTTAACATTGCTGTGTTAAAATACATATCTCTCAGATGTTTGCTGTTTCTAGAAGACATAAAACAATAAAACACTTACAGAACAATGCAAAAGGCACTCTAGTTCTAGACATTCTGTCTCCTTGATGCATTGAAACTAACTTGTATAACACAATCGTAAAGCTGTCTAATTTTAACTTATTTTCTTGAAGTTTTGCAGGTTACCCCTTTTATGTTCTACTTTCTACTGTTAAAACATACATTTGCACAGGTGTATAGTTTATATGCATTTCTGTTCTAAGTCAGCAGGGCATACTGTGGTTACATTTAACTCAGTACATAACATACAGTTCTGTATAAATCATATCAATATTCTCAAATGACATAGAATTATTTACAAAATTCTAGATAGCTGGACTGACAATATTTCCCTATATCACAGTGGGCTAATTAAATTATCCCGTGAATATGGTATGGGGTTGGATGGTAAATGTTTCCAATATATTTAAATATATAGTATGGGTCTCCTGGGTCATAGAGTGGGGCCTATAGCTTGCACAGAAGTGATATTCTTACACAGAAGTGGTATTGGATTTTGCCTATGATGATTTGAATGTGGAGAAGCCCAAGTGCATTGTCCTGTTGACCATCCTTGAAGTATATTTATTTCTGATGTAAATCGGGACAGCTTTGCCTTTAGTCCCTGTCTGTGTAGTAGCTTGTTTAAATGTGCGCAAGATATTATAACCTTGCACTGTTGGTTTGCTCTCTGTGGCATTAAACCATGTCTCAGTGACTGCACAAACATCAGCATTCTCTAAGATGAAGACAGCTTCTAGGGAGTGGAGTTTTTTGTTTAGCCTCCTACCACTGAGCAGTAACACATTTAGATTTTTTTTTGGTTTTGTACTTTTAGTTTGGCATTGTCTATAAAAAAAGGCACTATGGGGGAGGACAATGTTTTAGCTAATGTTCGAAAGCCAAGAAGGGTGAGGTGCAGACCTTCCCTGGCAAAGCAGCATGGTCTGTTGAACATCTTCTTCCATGCTGATAAATATTGCAGCCCCTTAGAATGATATCAGAAACTAAGCCAATTATTAAAGTCAATCTTCTTTTGTTCATATTATGGCATCATCTTTGGAGAAGGTAAAATGCTGCTCAATGCTAGTTTCATACCAGCCTGGGACACATACTCTGAGAAGAGCTCCATGATGTCTCTCTCTCTCTCTCTCTCTCTCTCTCTCTCTCTCTGCGCCTATTTCAGAAGACTGACAGACCAAAAGACTAACTCCCAAAATACTAACGGACTAAAAGAACATTACTAATACATTTGCAGACTGTACCCATTTCTATTTTTATATTCTTTACTGACATTTTTATTATCTTAACCTCTTAACCTGTAATAGCAGTATTTTCTCTCTCTGTCATGAACAGATGGATATCTGATTATATCTGAGTATATGAAATAGTACTAATTTATTTTTTTAATAAATTTCAGACTGTCACCTCAAGTACATATTTGCAGGTTAAGATATCTGATTGTTGAAGTACATGTACTTGTACAATTTTTCTACCCCCCTTTGTAATGTATATATGTGTGTGTATGTGTGTGTGTGTATATATATATATATATATATATATATATATATATATATATATATATATATATATATATTTATAGAGAGAGAGAGAGATATTGATAGATAGATGCAGATATAGATATAGCTAGCTATATATAGATAAAAACTGTACATATTGTAGAACGCTGGCCTTCTCACCAGAACCTGATCAGTCTACTTGGCCAGCTGGTCAGCACTACACTATTGCAAGTCATAATACCTGTGATGGTACTGTTTATTGGACTGGGTTACACATGTCAGGAGTGACAGGTATTCACCCAGCTCCTGCCAGATATCAATTTTTTCTAGGTACTGGTACATGTGCACACCTAGATAATTTCCAGGTATAAGTCACGCAGAAGGAAGAGTGTGGTTAAGGTCACTTTTTTTAGAGCAATGAGGAGTGCAGTCTCATGCCTTTACAGGTGGTGCCATCATTTGAAGAGCCAGAACCAGAATAAGGAAATTATGGTGTGAGTTTGGTATAACCAAAAATGCTTTGCCACACCTTACTTTTTCTTAAAGGCAACACTTATCAGACCATACAATTACTAATGGATTATTTCTATCTTTATCCAAATCAGTTAGGTGTTGCCAGTGATATTTCTTCATAACATTTACATTTTTACTTATGCCTGACTTGAGCAGCATTTGGTTTCATGCCACAAAGTAGAATCTCTCACTATTTATATTTATGTATGTATGAATTTATTTACTTATTTACATTTTTTATTAATATGTAGTGAAAAAAGAAATGTCAGTACTAATGTGAGGAAGTATTTGTAGGACTTAGATATACATTACTTGATAAGGTGTGACATACAGACCTGGAGGGATTAACCTTCATATTCATTACAACCTGACATTCAGATGACTATTATGAATTTTACTAGTATCTCTGTATATTAGGTAGTTTTGGTCAAGCAGCACATGTCCACAAACAGCCTGGTAAAGCCGCAGAGTGCTGCAGACTTCGTAAATGTCTGCAGTTCATTCACACCTTCTCAGACTCGTTCATGTAATGTGTCACACACATTCACAGTCAGCAAAAATCCGGAATACACCAATGTAACATTTGCTTTGTACTATGATTTGTACACATGCATATACATTTGCCTAATTTGCATACTAAAAATATATCTCAGTCTGAATTTATGCCAGAAGTTTGAGCTGTGCCAGATTGTTTTGAATATAGCCCAGATAGGTGGCAAATTACTTAGGAAACCTCATAATCTAAAAGTAAGAAAAAGTTTATAAAATAAGTAAAGGTTTTTAACAATGCAATTAACAGTTCCTGCTATAGTGTTTTAAAGGTCAATTGCAATGCATTTTGAACTGCATTGTGATTTTACATGAAAAGAGAGTTTAATTATGGGGAACTACTTCTGAGTTGCTTGACGCTCTTCTCTGTTCATTGGAAATATAATAACTGAACAATGCAGCATTCTTATTGTCCATAGAATTTAGACCTTATTTTTGAACTTTGGCAATGTTTATTATGCATAAGACAGAAATACAGATGTGTACTTAAAGTGTTGTTTTACTAATGTTGGTGAGGGAAGAGTACCTAGAAAGGGCAGACACTCAGACAGTCCTGTATTTTTGGATTGAGAAATCAGAACTTGTGCTCTTTGATATCACATTTGTGTTAGATTTATTTATGTAGTTTTGTTGTTGGTAGGAATAGTAGGCCAGTGGTTTACAGTTTAACTGCTGATGTCATGCAGACTGTACTGTGGCAAATGTCTGACAGTAGCCTTTTTATTTATTTATTTATTTTATTATTTATTTTTTTGTTTGTTTGTTTTTTTTTTTTTCCTGTTTAGTGCAGATGGAGAATACGGGATCCAGACTTAGACTAGATAACTTTAGCTATGAGGAAAATTATGTACTCATGGCAGCTCTTAGGACATATGGCAATCTGCTGCTTGGTAAAGGGGGCTCAGACAAGCTGAGAGCAAAGCATGGAGCCAATTAGTTGTTGAAATCAACGCAGTTGGAAACAGAAACAGTTCTCTGGCACAGTGTAAGAAAATGGTGAATAATATGGTAGGAATGCTTGAAGCAAGGCTAGGCAGAATGCAATTTTCAGGACCATTGCAGGGAGAGGGTCTCAGAATCTTATTAAGTTAACAACAGATAATGAATGCCTTCTGTCCATCCATGGAGATGACTGTGACAAAGAAGATGGTGTAACTGGAATAATTAGAGGTGGTGTGGACACAGTTCGTTATCATTAAGCCAGCCTTGTACGTCAGCAGCTAATCACTATGATGGCAGACTTCATGGTAATTTTCTCCCCATGTAAGCATGCCATACTATATGCTGTTGCAGTATTATTAATGTGTTGTAATAATGTCTTTAACAGAGTCAGCATCAGAAACAAACAGTTCAACTGTAGCAATAAGTATGGATGACGTCTGCAGTAGAATGGGTGTTGCTGCTACTGCTGCTGTTGCTGCGGATGATAACAATGAGGGTGTAGTTGTACTTATGAGGCACCAAAGGGGAAGAGGCAGGCAGACTCCCAGTGAAATGATAGGCTCTCTCACCTCAAAATATGCTAGTAACTACAAAGTGACACTGCATCACAAAGTCAAACAGACTGACATTCTACTCGCACTTGTACACCAGTTGCAAACATGCCCTTCTACACCAGTGTCTCCACACACAGAAGAAAAGTTGGAGGATTAAGGCAGGCAGTCTGAGGCCACTTTGCCCACAGTGACAATATTACAAAGAGGTGTTAGGTGCAGAAATTATTTTGAACTACCTCAAGAAACACATAAAGCATTGGCAGCACAACAGGAAATGTGCTGTGACATAGCTAGTGCTCTAACCAATGCAACGGAGAGTCATAGTGAAATGGTTAGAGTCCTATGGGGTATGTATGAAGATTTCAAACAGTACTTTGAGTTGTCCAAGAACAGGGATAATGCCATGATGTCACGGATGTGTAGTATGGTGGCACACCAGGTGTCATTTACAGCCTCCATTCGTACACTGGTTCCGACATACCAGAGTCAAGCCAGACTTAACCAGTGGAAGGGGACAGGGTCACTGTCTGGACACTTGGGGGAAGATCACATGATACTAGCACTGGCTCTCAAGACAGTAATGTCAGCACTCACAGTGAGCAATGAAATCACATTTCACACATGCCAAGTCACCAGTCATCCACACTTAGGAGAATCTCATGTTCCATGTCAAGGTTACAAACACAAACCACTATCAGGTCACCGACAGGAGGATCACCTTCCTCCTCTAGATCACACCATCACACTAACTCACCTTACAGATCTCATGGTAGCATATCCTCCATATCTGTTTCACCATCACAGGTCTATCAGTAGGAGAATTGTATGACATGTTTGATCTGGAGCTACTGTGACTTTAAATTTCTTTAAAAGTATGTCATTGCAATGAAACTAAGGATTAGTTGGTGGGGAGGGTGTTGGAGTGGGCATACATGTAAAGTTATTCCCTTTGAAGCTATTACTTTCACGATATTCTGAAATTGCAATCTTGTACATTTGTGTTTAAATGCAGTTGTGCTGTGGGGAAGACAGAAGTATATGTACATATGTTAAGTACATACAAACTCTATCACTGCACAAATTAAGATATATTTTGACCTCATTAATGTTTTACATGACAGTAAGAAAGAAATCTGATGTGCAGTGCAATATAATTCCTTACAGGTAAATAAAAAATGAATGTTGCAGTTTTCACTACTGACATTAACAGTTTCTATTGAATACTAAATAAATAATTAAAAAACAGTTATTAAATACAGCATGTGTAACTGTTGACTTCTTTAATGATTTGATGCCTTTCAGCATCACTACACAAGAGTCAGTGAGCACTCAGGCAAACAGCTAGTAATAAAAAGAATATGTTAAGATGAGAAATAATGTCAGATGAATAGTGACAGCAGACCATGCACCACACAACACAGCCCACAGGTATCACTGCATGCATTAATTATGCTGTATGTTTTTTTTTTAAAGGCAAACTAACCCGAATGTGCTGGTCCATAGTACTGGACTAGACACCACCTCTCTACCTGTACACTCACATATACTGCACAAGCCTGTGGTACGGGGTCCCTTACAACTGCTGCTAGCTGGTCATCATTACTCATAGTGTACTACAACTTGGTGCTGCAGTGAGAGTATTGGTCACTTTACCACCAGACTGGTGCACAATCCTATTATGCAGTGAACATCCTACACACAGTAGCTTGGTCATACTGAAGGGCACCCCCAGACTCATCCAGACAACTGATATGGCTCTTCAGGAGGCAAAACACCCTCAGTCACAAAATGGGTAGAGAACAGGGATGTGTTATATTTCTCCTCATCACCTGTAGATGGATTTCTCACTGAAGTCGTGAGCCATGGTTGCAATAAATATCTGGCGTCCTCTTACATAAAAAAGAGAGACACAGAGAAAGAGGAGGGAAGATGAAATAAGAAAATACAGATTAAAATACAGAAATTGGCTTTAACATTAATAACTACATACTAAAAAAAAAGTTTCATCTTACCAATAAGATAACCACTGGGCATCCTACCATGCAGAAAGACGTGGAAAGGTGAGATAGTGTGCCAGATGTGGGGATCATGTGCACTTCCAGGATGCTGGGCAGATACTTTGGTGATGCACCACCATTCATCACATACTACATGGCAGTTGATGGAATGGATGGCCTTCCTATTGCAGTATCTCTCACCCTGTGCACTGAGTACCTTAGGGAAATGTGCCATCCCATAAAACACACACATGGTTTGAGCTTGGTGCTGACATGACACCAGGAAATAGATGTACAAATGTATGTGCCAGGGCTGCATCCAGGAAGTCCTTCAGTATCCTCAAAGCAGAAGCCTGGGATATCCCTTAGGTATCCCCACCTTATATCTGGAAGGTCCCCGTAGTAAGTATGGTGAGGGCTATACATACTTTGGTGTCTATAGGAATAGAAGTCCATACATTCCTCCAGTGCTTCTATAAGGGTCAGACTTGCCCATTTAGACCCTTATAATGTCCCTGTTCACTCTAAACCTATCAAGGATTTCCTGATTATCAAAGTTGTAATGAGTAATTCTTTGCATATATTTTTGCCTTCTTGGTAGGTGAGCGCTGCTGGGTACAAATGGTTTTGGCCCAGCCAAGACAAGCAAATTTGACTTAGAAATAGCAAAGGTCACAGTGGGAGACATAATTTTCACCCATTGCAACTCTGATATTTTTGATGAGTTTTCCCCTTTTATAATGCATCTGTGACAAGCACGAAAAAGTAGGAAAAACTGATTTTGAAATGCAGTTGATGTAAAATAGCATTAATTAGCATAATAACATTTATGTCTCTTCTCATTACCATCTCATTTGCATACCTACATTTGGGGTCACTACAAATTGACAAAACTGGCCTCTATGAATTGCAGCTTAGGTGTGCCTGTCCATTCTCACCCCCCAATTCCCTAATACATTTGCGCTACTGGTTCTGAATACCACCCTAATTGTTTTCACCACAAAATGGCACTCAGAAATTAAGAACTTTAACCAATATTCTATCCTTCTGTTCCTTCTGCCTCACATACCTCAGGTTTTAACTACAGACATCTCATTGATGAGTATTTAGTGGCATGACAGAGAATCTGTAGTCCACAAATGCCACGTGATGAGTCCTGTATTTCTAGAACAGCACAACAGATAAAAAGAAGAACAGGATGTATCCAGGCACCCATATTTATCAAGCAACATAGATGTGGCTAAATGCATTAGACAGTTGAGGGCAAGGTAGCAGCAAGTGGTTGTCTACTCATATCTGTACCGGATTATTATTGTGGTTGAAATGTTTAATAAAGTTTTTTGCATGAATATCATTATTATTATTATGGCTTTTCATTGAATCTACATTTCAATCTCTTTTTTTGCCATGTGTATTAGTAACATTCTACTACCCGAACTCCACTTTTCTCCCCTGGCTCTTAATGGGTCTTGCTCATTCAGTTTATGTGAAGCTCTGGCTGCTTGTTGTTTGCTGACTGTGGGTCATTAGGTTTACCTTTATTTACCTGGATTTTTGTCTGCAGTCTTCATTCTTGAATATACTGACTGCATTTGTTTAATTGGTAGTCTCTGTCCTTTAGGTTTTACAAATATTATATAGATGCACATTATTGTTTTGTGGTGGGTTGATCTTCCAACATTTGAACACTTGAGTTTTGATTTTTGAAGTGTTATTAATGCTTGCTTGCAACAGTCTATGTTTGTTATCTTGTTATTTTGTAGACCTGCTATGATGCCAATAAACTACCGTATGCGCTTGCTCTGTTGATTACACTAGATACTTGCTTCTCCCTCCAATTTTAGAATTCTCCAGTGGCTATATAGGTTTTCAAGTGGATGGCCTTGATGTATTGTCAAACAAATTACTGTGTCTCATTGGATGTTTTTTTCTATTTACCTTGGCTTGCCAAGAGCCAAAAGATCAGTATATTGATTATCTTTCTTTTTAGTGGATGTGCAGCTTGTTTCTTTATAGTCTTCATACAGATGTTTAGGTAATGACCTAGACCTAATGGCTGCATTCCGTTGTACTGTTTCTTAGATTGGTCTTGACTTTTGGCATAACTTGTAAATAACCATAGTTATTTACCTACACTGCAGTTCATATATGCCCTGACTTTACCAGGACACTAACATTAGGTTTCACTTTCTAATGAATTTGAATTTTTAAATATTTACCATTTAACTGTTTTTTTGGATTACTATTTGATTTTTGTCAGCTTTGCTGTAATAACTTTCTGGAAGTTTTTTTTGTCGTTGTTTTTATATGCTGCTGGAGGATTTGCATAATAAGAATTTCATTGTACTTTGTGATGCTGTCTCTAATAAATATGAAAATGAAGATGAATTGAATTAAATCAAATCTTAAATTCTGCTGCTTGTTATTATAATTAACATAATGGCATTTTTTTATTTAACAATCTTTTTCTTTGCACTTTGGCGGTTTTGTACTATAATCTTGTTCCTGAAACCTGTCAATTATGTGGTAGGTGAGATATTCTGAAGCAGCGTAGGGGTAGATCCTGAAGGCAGAACAGTATATTGACTCCTATCTTTTTGGGGCACGCCTGCCACTGATATGCCATCTTCCAACTTGAGATGAAACGTTGGCCTTTCAAAGATTTGGTTTTGTATAATATATCAGGGAGCTAATTATCTTTGGCAGCCAGGCAGGAAAAATAATTCACACTGTCTACCATGATCTGGCCAAGACATTCAATAAAATGCCCCATTCAGGCATTGTTGGCAAATGCATGAGGTTATTTATAAACACTTATGTAACCCAATCGATAGCCAGCTTACTCACAGACAGGACCCAGGAAGTTGGAAATGGGAAGTCCACCTCTACAAAGAGGCCAGTCACCAGTGAAGTCTCTCAAGGTTCAGTCATGGGACCGGTCCTTTTTGACATCTACTTTTCTGAAGTCAGTGCCAACATCACTGGCAGCTGATTACAAATTAGGAGCTGTCACAGAATCCATCACTAGTTCTAATGTTCTCCAGGAAGGGCTGACTCAGACAATTAACTGGTGTCAGTGGCATAGACTAAAACTAAATACCAAGAAATACATAATAGCATCCTTTGGGAAGTCATCCACCCCTAGTAACTATCATATTGGTAAAATGCCCCTAAGAATCGACAAATAGTGAGGGCCTAGGAGACATCAACGGTAATCTAGCCTTTGACCATCATGTGTCTACAATAATCAGTACATTAGTCTATGTTGTGCAACTTATAAACAAAGGTATGACATCCAAGTCTAAGGAGGTAATTGTGCCACTGTATTCAGCATTCATCAGAACTTTCATTGAGTACAATGCTCCCTTTGCTATGTACCTAATTAGGCACATCCAACAACTGGAACATCTACAGAGTTTGTTCACTAAAAGAATACAGGACATAAGTAACATGACTTATTCAGTCCATCTCCAGGCCCTATGTCTGTATTCTCTCTCCTACAGGTTGTTGAGGGGAGATATGTGTCTGGCATACATGGCATTATCAGACCCCATTTTGATGGACTTCCTGCTTATCCTCAAAACAAACAGCACAAGAATTACCCATTCTAAAGACTTAAACTGTGCCTGTAATATAAACAGGACCAGCTGGAGAGACAGGTATGTATCCCAGACAAAGACTACCTCTTCTTTGGAGCAGGATACCCATCCAAGTGAAGCAGAATTCCTTCCTAACCCATTTCAAGTGTAACTTGGACAACTGGATGAGGAACATGAATTTAATCCATGGTTTGGCACCTATGTCTCTAACGGACACAGGGAGCCTGTAAATGGTATATCTCCCAGTCCTGTTCTTATACTTAGCAAAGATACCAGAATTTATCAGAGATTTGGGATGCATGGATAGGCTTAAAAATGCCCCAGTGGTTCTTAGCCTAGTGCACACATATTAACCAATGAACAGAAGTTTGAGTACCTCTGGCTCTAGTTCAATACAAAATTGAGTTATATCCAGAAATGAACCTGTTGTCTTTAAAGATCTGTTCAAATATGCTGACTTGATATTCATTAAGCAGACATAGTTAGACAGTAAGCTTGTCCACTGTCTGGTGCTTGTTCCTCCTCCCTGCTTAGCTGTGGTGGGTTACCCAGGATCTGGTAAGAGCAAGGGAGCATGGTAATTTGTTGTCACTGCTTTGAAACTTGACAAAGGTTACATTTAGTGCAATCAGTACCTTTGAATATATTATCGGCATAGGAGCAAGCAGTAGATTTCGTCTTATTTATCATCTACCCAGTAACCTGAAATTGTTCTTTTAGGTTTCATAGGCCTCCTTATTGACCCATTGCTGTTGACAACAAACAGGTTAGTTTTGTGTGACTTCAGCATTTGAGTTGAAGATGTGTCCATGACCTTTAAACAAGTTTCCTTTGTATTTTGAAAGGATTTGGCTTTGTTCAGGAAATTACCTGACTTACCTATTGTTTTGAACATACTGTGGACATGGTGTTTCAACTCTGTGTTTCTCCATCAGACTGGGTGGCTGATCTGGTCACATAGTCAGACCACCATCTTATTCACTTTTAGCAGATTTTTCCCAGATATATAGTTCCTGATCTTGTGTGAGATGAATGTAAGAATTGGAACACTGTACTATGTAATCATTTTGTTCCTGTCTTTGACCAAGCCCTTATAGTTCCCAGTGTAGGTGCCTCTGTTGAGCTACTTTCAGCCTGTAATACAACAGTTTGTTCTTCACTAGACTTGCATGTCCAATCTCATGTAGTTCCAGTGTTCGTTAAAGCATGTGAGCTGTGATTTGATATTCAGCGCCATGCTTTGGACAGACGAGGATGAAGGCTTAAGCATAAATTTAATTCAAACTAATGGAATGCTACTAGCCTCCGTAGTAAACACAATGAACCATTACATGTCAGTAATGGCATGGATGCTGTTTCTACTGCCTCCTTGTTTACAGCTCCTACATTAATGATGTAGATAGACAGACAGACAGATAAATAGACACATTCAAAAACATAAATCCTCCTCTCTTGCATCTAGTGACATACAAGTAAAACATCACAAAATAGCTGCAAAATCAATTCCATACCTAGTGTCTATACTTATAAATGGCCTTCTCTAAGAATCAGTAGGCTGCAAATTATAAAAGCAATCCTATAATACTATATTATATTATATTATATTATATTATATTATATTATATTATATTATATTATATTATATTATATTATATTATATTATATTATACTATAATAAGGTGGCAAATCTCTTGAACTAGCAAATTACAAACCTACACTCTCTACCTTTTTATCTAAAATGCTTCAAAAATGTGTTCACCTACAATTCACCAACAGTCTAAAAGAGAACAGTATACTTTCCAAAACATATCATGAACTTAGGCCAGTCTATAGGAAAGAAATGGCCCATTAACTTAAATGGACTATATTCATGAAAGATGAATTCAAAGTGAAATGGCTGCATCCCTATTTTTAGTTCTATTCGAAATCAGTTGACACAGATTGCATTTATGTACTATTACTCCTATTTAAATCACTGGACTTAATTGGTTTTATATTTATCTCTGCCCCTGAACACAGTGGATACTGTGGATTGATGAGTTGTCAACACTTCAGAAAATAACAATAGAAAAACTAGCAGAAACAATCTTAACTACTAAACCCACATTAAAATGAACTAATGGCATTTTTCATCCCAAGTCAGCAATCAAACTATTGCAACTTAAAAAAATATATATCATAAGACCATACAAAATATAAACCTGTTGGGGATTATAATTTACCATAGAGTAAGATTAATTCAACACATGCAGCATGTTTAAAAAACAACCCCAAACTAGATATCCTTCATAAAGCCAAACCTTTTCTAACAGACTATGCATGTAAGATTATAACTCAGACCTGTCTTCTCCCTATTATCCTATATGTCGCTTCAATTTTCATTAGCCTATAGTTCCCTCAGCTAGCTAAACTGGAGAAAGCTTATAATAAAATGTCAAAGTTTACAAGTAGCATAATTTACCAAAAAAAATCAGTCTGGCATTTTAGTCCCTTAACTGACTTATTCCATTAAAACTGCCAACAACATTATCTATACCTAAAACAAATGTCCTGCCACCAGCTGTTTGTTAAACTGGTACAAATTCTAGAGAAAATGTCCTCTCTAAGTCAACACCTAATACTCATTGAACAATCTAAAAAATCGTAACAGTGACTGCCTGTACTAAATGCCAACAGAAAAACATAAATATCTCATTTCATTTGACATTTAAAGTCTAATTGATAGCATAACTTTGAACAAAATGGTCCTGTACCCACAACAACCCCATTATTAAGTCCTCTTCTTATTCTGAATCATCTGCTATCTATAATTTAAATTCCCAGTAAAAATCATACCAATCAAAAACAGTTTTGCCCTTTTTCCAGCCTCATTACCAAGTTCTCTTGTAGTGGCATAGCTTGGAAAGGGCAAAGGGGGAAGCCACTCTGGGTACAAAATGTCAGGGGTGCAATCAGCAAATGCTGATTAGTCTTTGGTGCATTATTAGCATTTGGAACTGAATGTCAATAGATCATTTGTTGCCAAGGCTGAAGCAGTTCAGTGCTCCATGTGTGGTATAAGCTGTATGATGTTGCTTTGAAAAGAAAAGCTTAAATTACAATGTGGCTAGATGCATACACTGTAAAATAATGCTGAATGGTCTGTGATATGTGTGAGCTTAACATGCCATATACTCTATGTTTTGTAGATGTGTGTGAGCTTAATATGCTGTAATTACTATATAGATTAAATAACATAGTGATCGCCAGTTAAGTTATACACCCCTGAGACTTATATAATACATTTTTCCTTTTAAATAATGCATGCAAATGTATGCAAAACTGGGCTTTTCTCACCATGCCACTGCTGAAAAGGAGCTTTGCCCACCCAGATTTTACGAGTATTCAAAGGAAAATAAATTAATTCAATCAATCATTAAATAAATAAATAAACGGATGGATGAACGAATGCTCTGATTGCGTTGATGTCAACCAACATTTGATGATCATTACTTTGTTTATCAAGGCTAGGTCTCCTGGAAGAAGGCAGCATTGCTGTCAGGGGAGCCTTCTTATGCAGCTAATCAACTGGCTGCTGACTTTCATGTGGTGGCGACTTTCTGAACAATCTGGCCTGTCTTTCCACCCGAAAACACATTCTGCTAGACAGAGTAAGTTGGTTACTCAGTTTTTCAGAGCTACCTTACCCTCAGTGTAGACTGTATCATCTTCCACAGCAAGCTTAATAGGTGATTACAGTATTTCTGTGCAGTTTCTAGCTTGGATTTGAGATGGGTTTCAGGAAAATGTGTAATTCAGAATTGCTTCCCTCTATATCTAGTATGCACACTGTTACATGCAGCCTGGAGTTCTGCTCAACCATTTTTTTACCTGTGTTTATGAGCTTGGGACAGTAATTTACCTAGGAGAAACGTGAAACCAGGTTGCCATCTATCTGAGTTAGTGGTAACTCAGGTGGATGTAACATATCCCTTAGATCCTATCAAAAATAGTATGGGAAAGTTCTCTGATGCCCTGTCCAAAGTTCTTCTCGTAATATGAATACCACTTGTGAACTGCTCTGAAAAGAGGCTGCTGGCCTAATTGGACTAGTCTGGTCAACAGAGTCTAAATAAATAGAATAAATCTGTTGTTGTCACTGCTCTTTAAGTGCTATGGTTTTCCATCTGAGTTAACTCATTGCTTCCTACAAATGTAGAGTCCCTAAAAAAGATGACTTTCGGTGTATCTTGTAAGACTATACTTGTCTTTATAGGAGAATTCCTTGTACTTCTGTAATGAGGATACTCATCACTCTCTTCACAGTCTAATTTCTGAAGTCCTGGTAAAGTTGCATACATCAAACTAAAGCAACATAGTGGCCTCTATAAACTGACATAATCTGATAAGCATGACAGTGAAATAGCATGAGATGTGCTGAGCTAGGTGCTCCTAAGGAGTGTTAGCAGAAAGTTACGAAAAATGTGATGTAAGTTCCTAGGTAGGTAAGTATGAAGCTATTCTAAGCCTAGCCAAGCTCCCTTTAATTGTGAGAATCAAACCCTACACCTTCTGTCTGTGAGGTAAACACCTTAACCATTATGACACCCCCAAACCCGTACATTTCCATGTTTATATTAATAATGCAAAAACCAAAGTGTGATAGTTTCTTGTTGCTGGTGGTGGTGTATTCAAGCAGTGGTGTTGGAAAAAAATGACATTAAAACATGTAGGGTAATGCAAAGACATTCTTTGACATAAATGCTCTTTTAGAAAAGCAGTTAGGATTATTGCTTATATTTTCATAAATGCATTAATTTTATAAAAAGCTGTGTGGCCTACAGATGAACAAATGATGCCATCATATAGAAAGTATTAAGGCACACAATGTTGCCACTGACACTTGCTTGTACACATTCAGTTTTGCAGATTAATATTTTAAAATATTGAGAAATTCTAATATGAATAATCTGGCGAGACCTACCAGTATCGCAAACCAGCAATATGCTGACCTGTCTTGTCATAAAAAAGCTTGTTGGAAAGCAATTGTACAGATACTCAGCTCTGTCTCTGATATCCTGGACCTATCTTGCATACTTAAAGAGACATAACCCTTTGTTTGACCATAACACAAGTATTTTTGGCAAACAAAGTACATTTTTGTTTCGTAAATATGCAATATAAAATCAGCATCTGCAAACAGACCTTTCATATGGTGTATAGGCCGTTGTCTACCAAAGAGATATCATATTTTACATTTGTCACATCATTTATGAGATATTATAAATTTAATGAACTGTGTTTCTAATACAGGGTTTGGAGAAAAGCTCTCAGGAAGCAAGTGGTTTCCTGGCTTAGAAAACTTCAGGAAGCAAAGGTGTTATTTAATGTCTTGTTGTTCAGGATTAAATGAGTTAAACAAAGATTTTATTGCCCCATTTCACCTACCGCATTATCTCTAACATCCCATTTAAAGGTAGTGTTATTGAAAAGGTTGTAGTCTCACAGGTTGAATCTGTACTCAGGGAATACAATGCAAATGACCCTACTCTGTCCACAGAAGACAGAGTACTATGACAAGTCTTACCTGGGTCTTGAATTACTTTGTAATGATGATGGATCAGTGGAACTATACTGTTCTTGGTTTTCCATTTAACATACTCAATCACAACATGCTTCATGATTGGCTACAGAACTGTTACACATCTCCTACCTTGCAGGACATGGTCAACTGATTTTTTCCTGGATAAATCTGTAATCAGTTTAACCCATCACATTTGGACTTCCTCAGGGTTAAATACTACACTATCTACTGTCCTCTGTATATATGATACCATTATGTGATCTCATCAAACAAAGACAGTTCTTCAGTTTCATTGCTATGCTGATGGTGTTTAGCTTTACCTCTATATTTATCAGGTTATGTCTGTTGTTGATTCATTAGGAGAGAATCTGGAATGCGCCCAGAACTGGATGACTGTTAATATCCTATGGCTTAACATGCCGTGGGTTCTTACTATGTCTGTTCATGCATCTTTTATGGACATCTATTGTCCAGCTCTTAACCAGACTGTGATCTACACCATGACAGGCTAGCTTTTGTTAGCAAGGTAAAAAGTCTTGGTGTGAAAATTGATGACAAATTGAACTCTTGCAGCTAGCCGTAAAAAACTTTGTAAAGGCAACAACAAAATAACTCCCAGAAGGGAGGATCTTTGGAGGTACATCTTGTATCTTTAAAAGCTGAACACACATTTTAAAGTTCCCAACTACAAAACATTAACATTGCAGGCCCTCTCATCATTGCTAGCACTTCACTGTCTAATGGTAACCTTTAACCTCAAAGATGCTGCTTACCATTATACTTCACACTTCACACGGCACTGCAGTTGCTTTCTCAAATTTTATACAGGGGACTGTCACTATCTGTTTACCTCCTGGCCCTTTGGATTGGCTACTTTAAAGCGACTTTCCAAAATGCATGCTTTTAGTCATTGCTTATTGCAAAACAAAGGGCACTCATATTTAACCCTACCTATATGTCATATTTCATTCAGGCTTTATCCTCTGAGGAGGAAGCAGAGGTGAACAGGACTCAGCAATTCACCATGCATTGTTTACAAAACCTGTGATTTTCTTTGAACATAACCAAGTCAAGTTTCAACCTTCCAAAACAGTGGAACTCCTGAAGACCTTCCTGGACTCCAGCTACTAGACAGCCTTGTACCCTCAGGACACAATGGATCACTTTCACAATATTTTCAGGTTCTGACACGTGATCACAGCCAGGAAACTCTTAAGGCCACAGAGATATATGGCATCCAACAAATTAATAATCTCCCTGACAAGGATGCACATGATGTACCTCTAGTGGTACCAAAAAATAACCTGGGTCAGCACTGTCACTTCAAAGGATATTGCCCCCAGGCTACTTGCATCAGATAAAAGCTGGAGTAGTGATCAATCCAGATAAGACAGAATTAAGGATGTCCTTCTGACAGAATCAGAGTAAACCAGTCCTAAACACAGAGATTTAATTGCTGGCGAGGAGAGGAAATGGGTGCCTTGATCTAGGCCCACAAAGCTTTCAAGGTAATCTGAGAAAAAGGATGTAGCAAGTGACAACAGGCAACATGACTTTAGTGTGGCATCTTATAAAAGCAAAAGACCATTGTTTTGCCTTTTGTTACTCTTATCATGGGAAAAGTCTGGAGGGGACTGTGAGGGCTCACAACACCAGGGATATAGAAGCAACTGTAATTTTCTTGGTGAAAGAATGAATACTCCGGCTCTTTTGATGACTGCTACTATGTCTTTAGTCCATCCTTTCTCTAAACACCACAGGCCGATCATTGCTTCCAGGGCAGAGATGCATTTCCTTCCACCATTTTGTAGTACTTGTTATAACCCACCACATCCAAGTCTTCTACTACTAGCACCTTGTGAGCACTAAGAATTGTCTCAGTAGTCCGTAATACTGCAGCAGTGAGCTATATGAAGAATATATTACAACTGTACAAGAACTTACCATAACAGTATTTGTTCTAATAGGAGATTTATTTATTTATTTTATTTATTTATTTTACATTTGTTAACCGGGTTAGTCTGGCTGAGCTTTTGGCTCATTTTCAGCAGAGACCCGGGGAGAAAAGCTCCTCAGGACTAGAAAACAATTTATTAAATTTTAGTAACATAGTAGTGACAATCAGCTATAGGATCTTACAAGCAGAGACCTGGAGAGAAAAAAAGCTCCTCAGACAATTCAATTATACAGAGTATTAACAATTGGCAGACAACTATGTAAGTTTTTGCAAACAATGTTTTAAACAATTAGCAGAAGAGAATGTGACTAGTTACAATATTATTTAAGCTGCTTAGAGCAAAATGAGTTAATAGTTAGGCAGATGCTTATTTAAAGTGGGTAGGATCTAGTTGTGTAGGAGTTTGGAAACAAGAAAGGAAAGTAAGAATGGCTAGTAGGAGATGTGGGGGTGGTAGAGTATAGGAGACAGACTAGACAGGTAGGTTGTTTTGAGACTGTAAGAATTAAGAGTGGTTGGAGACAGAGGAAGGGAAGAGGTAGAAGAGGCAGGGGAATAGTGTCAGAGATATATTGAGTGAGATAGTGAAATAGGTGAAAGGATGGTGGTTTCAGGGTGGTTGGCTACAGTGGCAAGACCACTTTGATTTTAGGTATTTCCTTGTGGCTAATTTGAAACTTTTGCTATGCTGGAGGAATTTTATTTCCAAGGGGAGTTGGTTCCAGGATGTAGCTGGGTTATAGTTATAGAGAAGGCTGCCTATTTTGGTTTTGGGTTTGTAGATTTCTAATAATTCTTGATTTGAGCTGTGTAGCATCCTAGCAGGGGAATATTTGGATATGATAGTGGAGAGGCTGGTGCAGAAGGAGGGTAGATAGAGGATAGAGTGGATGATTTGTAGTTGGTATAGTTGGAGCAGATGAGGGAATTCTAGCCAGTCTAGTTGCAGTAGTGCTAAGCAGCGGTGTGACTTGTAGGTTTGGCTAGCTGCAAATCTGGCAATTTTATTATAGGTAGTGTCAAGCTTGGAAATAAGTGTAGAATTTAGGTTTGTGAATATGTGGCAGCTGTACAGGAGTGTTGGGAGTAATAAAGCCTGGGAGAGAGTTATTCGGGCCGTGTTAATTAAGTATTTCTTGCTATGGAAAAGGTGCCCAAGTTTCTGATGAGTTCCTTTTACTGAGTTAGTAATATGGAGATCAAACTTAAGCTGATCATATATTGTAACACCTAGCAATTTAGTACTAGATTCAGCTGAGATGATAGTAGTTGTTGCAGGATAAGATGGTAACTGTACTTTTGAGTATGGTGATATTTTTAGGGAGGAAGAGTAGGAGCTTAGTTGTTTTGGATTAAGTATTAGTTTGTTATCACTAAGCCAAGTCTCAATGGCGTGGAAGGATGCCTAGGTAGTTGAGTGGAGGTCAGTTGGGTTGTCAGCAATTTTTATAACAGTTGAGTCATCAGCATATTGCACAAGAGATGACTGGGGACAAGAGGAGTAGAGCAAGTTGGTGAAAATATTAAAGAGTAGTGGTCCAAGTATGGAACATTGGGGGACTCCCATTTGTACAGTGAGAGGAGAGGATAGTGCAGAGAGCCATTTAACTGATTGCTGGTGGGTAGAAAGATAGCTGGAGAACCAGGAGATAGTAGGGGGAGAGAAATGTAAGTTAGTGAATTTATCTAGAAGGAGTGGGTGAGAGACCATGTCAAAGGCTTTAGAAGGGTCAAGGAATAGGCATGAGACAAGTTTATTGTTATCATGAGCTAGGGAGACTATGTTGATGAATGAAATGAGTGCAGTAGTTGTACTATGCTTGGGACTGCTGTGTGGGTGTGAAAAGGTTTTCCTGGTGAAGTTAATGCATTACCTGCTTGTGAATGCATTTCTCTTGGATTTTTGAGAGTGGAGAGAGTATGGCAATCAGTCTGAAGTTGGATATGTCTGAGGAGTTGCCCCCTTTGTGAATGGGTAGAGTAAAGAAATTCTTCCATACAGTAGGGGCATAGGATTCAGAAAATAATGTTAAGTATATCACTGTTGCAGGACTGATTTCCCTCCCATCTTCTCCTCTCCCCTTCCTAGGTCATCCTGGAGCTGAGATGGTATACAATATCCCTATGTATTTACTACTTTTCTATCCTCCCCTTTTATAGGTTCATACATAGATACTAGGCTATCGGCCCTTGGGCCTATACAAGCCTAGCCAAAAAGGTACCCTGGCTTTTGCCACCCAAGAAAATTATTTTCCTGTGCCCCTGTCGAGCAGAGCCACAGAGGTGATCCAGGGGTGAATTTCCTATTTCCCCATCCAATCATCAAGATTTTTCTTGAAGAGAGCTAATGAGGAGCTTTGTTTGATATAGATAGGTAGTTTTTCCAGAGTATGGGAAGTCTCTGGGACAGGAATCTATCCCTCCAGCATGTTCTGTTTATTGAGGAGACAAGATTTAGGTCCCTAGAGTGTGTAGCTAGGAGGGATTGGGATTTCTTTAAGTGGAGCATGTCCAACAGCTCTGGGTCTGACATAGCTTTGTATGTTAGGCAGAGATCGCCTCTGAGTAGGTGATATGTGACAGAGTAAAGCTGGAGTTTTTTGAGATGGTCTGTGTAGGGCAACTGTTTGAGGCTGGTAATCCTCTTTGTGAGGTATTTCTGCGGCCTTTCCCATTGATGTAGATGTCTTGTGAGGTACATACCAAAAGGGGCGCTGTCCTCTATAATGGGTCTAATGAGTGATGATTAGAGGGGAACAATGACCTCTTTTTTCCTGGATGAGAAACATTTTGTGAAGAGGTGTGCCACATAGAAGGATTTCCTGACTGCTGTGGTGATGTGATTATCAAAGGAGAGACTACTGTCCACCTGTGTTCCAAGGTCTCTTATCACACTTTTGGTGTTAAATAGACTGCCACCTATGTGGTAGCTCATGGGTACAGAGTTTTTACCAAATGCTTGAAGCCATGATTTTGACACCAGGCATCTGTCTCAGTGAGTCCCTTTTAGAGGATGTCTGTGTCAGCCGGAGAATCAGTTATAGCCCCTAGTTTGCAGTCATCTGCGAACTTGGTCAGCCATGGTCCTCCTGTGCTTGCCTCTACCTCTGAGAAGTATATGCCGAACAGGAGGGGTCCTAGGACTGAGACCTGGGGAATGCCACTTGTAACTGGTTTAGAGTCAGACCTAGCTCCCACAACTCTTACCATGTGGGTTCTGTGCATGAGCCAGTTGGCAACCCATCTCGTGATGTAGGGGTTTATGTACAGGCTGGTGAGCTTGTCTATAATACCAGAATGGGGAATTGCGTTGAAGGCCTTCGCAAGGTCTAGGTAGGCTGTGTGGACCACTTTTCCCTCATCTATAGCCTTGGTAACTGTCTCAAAGAAGTCCACCATGTTTAGGAGGTATGATCTGCCCTTAACAGAGCTGAACTGGGTAAGGTCCAGTGTTTGGAGGTTCCCAATGTCTCTGTTAATGAGATCCATGATGATGCACTCCATAGCCTTGCAGACCAAGCTAGTCAGGCTTATAGGGTGATAGATCCCGAGGTCTGTTATGGCTCCACCTTTGTGGAGCAGAATAACCATTGCTGTGCGCCACTCTATGGGTACATAGCCTGTGGTGTGGCTGAGTTTGAACAGTGTGTTTAAGTGAGGGGTTATTTCATCTTTGCACTCATGTAGGACACAGCTTGTGACACTGTCTGGTCCCATTGATACTGTGTTTTTGGCTTTGGTGAGGGCTGTTTTAACCTGAGTGTGTGATTTCAGGAGCACTACATTCTTCTGGTATGGCTATGGGCCCTTTTGGGGGTGAAGTTTGCACTGAACCTGTCTGCCAGGACGTTGGCAATATCGGTCGGTTCAGTAGATTTTGTGCCATTCTGCACTAACTCTGGGCATATCTGAGAATTGCCACTTAGATTCTTGACATAGCTAAGGAATGCCTTGTGGTTATCTTTGGAGTCCTTGGCAATTTTTCTTTTGAAGCTAGCCTTGGATGATTTTATGAGGGATCATAGTTTCTTGCTGATACTGATCAGGGATGTCTTCCCTTCTTGGGATTTTACTCTTTTCTGTACTAGGTTCCTCCTTCTTTTGAATAATTTGTTTATGGCAGGGGTCCACCAGACTGGTTTCCTTTTCTTGGAGAAGTGAGTCTTGGTTTTGCTTGGGATAGCATGATCCATGCATTCTTATAGGTGCCCGTAAAGTACATTATTAAAGGATTTTGCAGCTTGGGCAGCATTATCGTTTAGCATGGGGCCTTTGAAACTTTCCACCTCTGTCTTAAGTAATGTGAAGTTTGCTTTTGAAAAGTTTTTCACGGTAGTTTCCTTGACTGGGAGTGAGGGCAGAATGTGGATATCCAAAGTGATTAGTTTATGGTCAGATCTAACCAGCGAGGGGAACACCAGTTGCCCATGTTGGTGATGACCAGGTCTAATATGTTGTCACCTCTGGTGGGGGTGCTAACCAGTTGATCCAGGGCATTTGTGTTTATAAATTCTAGGTAATGTTGGGCATGGGAGTTAGTACTTGAGTAGTTCTCGCAGTTAATGTTTGGGTAATTGAATTCACCCAATATCAGGGAGTTTGGTAGGACCTTTATGTTTTCCAGTGTTTCCAGATATGCGGAATGGGGGTCCTGGGCCATGGTGAGTGATCTGTAGCAAGCTACAATTTGAATTGTTGTTTTGCTCGCTGTTAGTTGCATGTGGGCTATCTCTGAAGCATCGTGCTGTGCCACTAACCTGGAGGTGCGGGCATCCTTGATGAATATGGATACGCCCCTGCCTTTTATATTTCGTTCAGGGTTTTGTGGCCAAAATGCGTGGTATGAGTTGTAGCCTGGTAGTGCTGGGGTGCTCTCTGCAGCCTAAAACCAGGTTTCTGTTACTGCACATATATCGATTTTCTCCATACTGAGTAGTGCCTCGAGTGCATGCATTTTGAGGTTTAGACTTCTGGCACTGAGTAGCATTACCCTCAGATTTTTGTTACTTGTGCTATTTACGGCAGTGGGTTTGTCTTTTGAGCCTTGCCTAAAAAATGCACTATGGAGGTGGCAAGAGCGTTGGCCAGTATCTGAAAGGTGCAAACCTTCTGTAGTGAAACAGCGTGGCTTGTCAAGCATGGACAATGACAGATTCATTATCTACCCAATTGTTGTGGAGTGACCTGAGTGCATGCGTTATGTGGTGGATCCTGGCATCTGACAGGCAGCATGACACTAACTTTCTCCTTGGTTAGCCTGGTGAATGGAACATCGGTGTGCCTGCTTATAGAGTCACCTATGACTAGAGTGTTGGATATGTTGTTATGCCTTATGGGCTGTGGTTGAGTGGCACACTGAGTTTGTGGGCTATGTGTCATCTGGGTTGTGTTGGGGGGGGTGGAGGTTGCCTGCGTTTCTGCTTTGGAGGTCTCTGTTGCTTTAGCATATTTTTATTGAGAGCCTCTGTGAATGTAGGTGTGTGTTTTGTGCTGCTATGTGTGTGTTTTGGTGGTGCAGCTTTTGAGGGACTATGTGATGAGTGTGGTGGGGTGCAAGTGTTCACCTTCTCCTCTTGACAGTCTAGTCCAGTCTTGGGTGAAGAGAGCTTTGCTTCCAGTTTGTCTATATAAGTGCATCTCTCACAGGTTGTAGTGTTGGGTAGTTGGAGGAGAGTGTTGTCTGTGTACATGAGGCAATTGCTGCATTGCTCCAAGATGACCAGATTCATCAGTTAGACAGGATAAAACACCGGGAGCTGACCCTTAGACATGTCTGGATAGGTGCTTATTTATTAAGCACTAAAAATTGTTTTCCACTAGACAAGTGAGGAAAGTTCAGTGCTGTAGTAATTTTTAGCTTATGTAGTGCTTACGAGTTTTGAACAAGTGCTGAGCTCAAAGAAACAGATTTGAGTGCTAAAACTAAAAAAACTGGCTAGTTCTAAGGGAAAATTTGAAGAGCAGACTTTATGGCTCCAGGAATAGTTTAACCCTAGCTAAGCGGCGATACATAAAGTGTATTTTTTTTTTAATATAACAGTAGCAAATGAGCAAACTGATTTAAACAAATTAACCAATAAAAAGCTAAAAACTGAGCCCGTTCCAGCAGTCTTCAATCAGACAAGTTCTAACTGCACACTCCTGCCACTAGGGTGCAGGGGAGCCTTCTCCAAAAAAAGATGGTCTGGATTAGTGCTCAAGTTATACAAACAAAGCTAGATTCAGCAGGTCTGAATTTAATCTATACTAAAACACTTTAGGACCACAAGCATCCTCATATGGATAAGACTTAGGGAGCCAACTTTTTCTAGTGCTTTGGCTAAGAAACTGACCATCAGGGTTTCTACATAGTTAGAATCTTTAGGACCATGTCCAGAAGAAGGCATACTAGCTTTCTTGCTGGATGCCCAGGCAAGAAACCTCTTAAGATGTCATATGCAGATGCTGATGTTATACAAGGAATGTACTTATATTTGTAGAGGGTAGGCATTTGCCCTACTTTGAGGGAGAAGGGTGCTAAGCTTTAGAAGTCTCGTCACACATCTTATCTTCTGTGATGGAAGTCATCTTACACAATTGTACTTTCTTGGGCATGGTGACAGATATAATCCTTCCAAAATGTCTTGTGCTTTCTGTGTGTCTGTGCCCATACACCTCTCTTGGTTCTCAGGAGATATCCTTACAAAGTATCTAAACCGCCTTACCAGTTCTTCTTAACCTGTAGGACTGATGGCTATGATGCCCCCTTGTGGTCTGCCATGGGAATATAGCTCAACTACACTGTAAATTCCTTCTACAGTTTGTATTTACAATCTCATAGACTGATCATCGCTCAAACTACTTAACCACTAGTGAGAATTCTCAAGTCTAGTAATATAAAACTATGAAAATTTTCTCTTGTAACAAGTAAATACCGTATATATCAGTCATCTCTCTTACATGTGATATAGCATTCCCTAGTCATTACAAATCACCCTTTCCCTATTCATTAACAATGAACAATTTCTGCTCACTATCACCCTTTCACCACTCATTAACAGTAAAAAATCTGTACTCATTAGTGATCGTCATCCTGCAAGGTAGCTCCCATCACCACATTTCTCCCATCCCAGAGAGCCTTCTGATCTTGGCTCTGTAATGACTTTTCTATTATTGAATATGTATGGATAATATCGGCTAAAATTATGCACATTCACTGACACCACACAGCACAGATCAGCCGATGCCCATAGTAGGGAATGGAATGCTATGAGCATGGGTTTTTGAGTTTGGGTTAGAATTAAATAGATCAGTATTCTAAAAAAAAATAGCTACCTACTAAAATAAGATAAAACACATTATGTAAGGAATATTAACCGGTTACTGGATGGAGCACTTGGGCAGGATTGTTGTCCCACCAACACAGGGTATTTTAGTTTCCTATCTTACTGCGCTCTTTGAGAGGGAATGTTAATTCATTAGCAGGAAGTGTACATTTATTAGTATGAAAAATCAGGTATGAAGGCAAATTGCAGTAGATGTACTAGTTGTTATATTGGGAAGATGACATGTTTATGAAGAGTGTATTTTAGAACATCTTGGATGTATAAGTAGAGGTGATGTTTCTAATGCACTTGCTAAACATATTACTGAACACACAGATCATAGTTTTTCTTTTAGGGTATTACAGAAAATATGTGGTAGTGTATGCTTGGGTGATTTTGATAATAAAGTGGAAATGGCAGAACTAAAATGGATCATAGCTTTGCAAACACATGGAGAACCAAGACTGAAAGTGACTATGTCTTTAAAACCAGTATTGAAATCCTGTGGTGTAATCCATTGATGTTAATTACAAGTTAGCTTTTATTGGCTGTATATTACTTATAGGGATAATTTATATGTAGATTGTCTATTTTGATTTTATGGTTTGGAGAAGCAGATTGTTCTGTGAAAGCGCTTACCGATATTAAAGTTATCTGCTTATTTTACTCGTTGTATTGGTCGTACTACGTTTATTTTATTTCTCATATGAAGGCTATGGTCACAGTTAATTGTTAGACATTCTGTACCTGATCTTCCCGCAGAATGTAAGCAAGCGTTTCCCATTCATTATCTACCCAATGCTTAGCCTTCCTTCCTAGATTGTACTATATTTTCATTATAATACCTAGCCGAAGCAAGAGCTAGCTTTAGACTTTGTCTTGCACCAGGTGACCTGCTAGAAAGTTTTGAGCACACGCCGTGGCCTTTGAGTAGCTAAGCCTATGGATACTGTCTGTGCAGCACTTAACCACTTAGCTTTGTTCTCCTAATATGATGTTATTTTTTTTTCTCTTATCTGTGTAAATTGCTCTGTAGAGGTTAGCTACAATCAGAATTTCTAATCAGCATACACATATACATGCCATTCTCATGTACTATTTATGACAGAATGCCTCTTACTACTACCAGAAAATGCGTTATTGTGGGATTACCTTGATCAGCAACAGGGTTACTGTCATATTCATTAAATGCTCTCACAGTTCTGCAGAGCACTGCAGTGATATTTGAGCCAAATTGTATTTTTTCATATCTTGTTTATCAGAGCAAGTGAAATTGATCAGAACTTCGTGTGATGGCTAGATTTTTTATTAAGGTGTACCTGACATGGAAATTAGTATCTGAATAGTAGTCTGATTATTTTTCAGTCGAGTGCATTTTCTTGTTGACACCAGAGAAGCAGTTGAAATGAAATTTGTGAAAATAATGGAATGCGTGGAGTCACAAGACGATTCAGTGGGATCATTGAATTAACCTAAAAGTTGTGTAGACAGAGTGCTAGCTTGCTGAACATTTGTTTAAATAAACAGTTTTGCAAGGCAGCTGTGATTTTAATGCTACTTCTGAGTTGTGATCTACTGTTTGACAGAAACCCCCCACTAGGATTTAGGCACAGCATAATGATTTTTGGTCTTACTTTTTTTGTCTTTGATCTTCTTAGATTTACTGACCATCTGATTTTCCACATAAAGATAGCCTATTCCATGATATATATATTTTAAATAACTGAAATAAGCCTACAGAAAGACTCCTTATCTCTACCTATATAGGTCTAATATATAAGGATCTTGTAGCCCAAGAAACAAGAAAAGTCATTTTTTTTAGGGTATCCACTTTGATTTGTTAAAATCCAGTGCTATGATTTTTAATGTTCAGTGTACGATAATTATGCGAGTGTCTGTAATGGACATGGTTTGTCATCCCACTAGTATAAAATCTCCACAGTAATAACGTTATTCTTCATTTCTGTTCCTATTCTATAGTACAAAACATGAAGAGTAGGACTGCCTTCTCTAATCTTCTTCTTCTTCTTTCGGCTTTTTCCCGGTTAGGGGTCGCCACAGCGGATCACCTTGTCCGCACATTAAATGGCAGTGGAGTTTTACAGTGTCGAGTTGCCAGCCCGGCGCCCAACCTTCCACAGAAGGCACACTCACACGCACACCTAGGGCCAGTTTAGAGTGTCCAATCCACCTGCAGCATGTCTTTGGGATGTGGGAGGAAACCGGAGCACCCGGAAGAAACCCACGCGACCACAGGGAGGACATGCAGACTCCGCACAGAAGGCACCCCAGCCGAGGATCGAACTGGAGAACCTCTTGCTGTGAGGCGGCAATGCTAACCACTGCACCACCGTGGCCGCCCTAGGACTGCCTTCTCTAATATTGCCAATAATTTCATATAAAGCAGCCATGGATGGCTGCTTCCTCTGCTTACTGGATTATAGCTTAACAGATAATATTTTTCTGCCTCTCATACTCTGTATCTATGAACAATAGCTCTTAGAACACACAAAATAAATGTCCACTGGCTGTGTCCTGTACTTCTAGCAAATATTCAGGATAGCAGTTACCCGCTCAGCTTATATTTGTCAATTTAAGCAGCAGAAAGTATCCATAAAAGCAGTGTCTCCACAGTTACATGCTAGTCCCACAAAACAGTCCCTCACCTGCCATTGATTCTTATTCAGTAATATAACAGAAGTTTCTTGTGTTAAAAGTAGGCACACTTTCTCCCTATGTGATCAAGATCTTTACTGCTTTAGACAATATCTGTGGTTGTGCCAACTCCATCCGTAGTCCATTCTGTAGTAGGAAGTATCTATTACAGAAATAACCACTTTTTATGCATCATGTTTTTGTGATGTACTCCTCGCTGATGGAAGCAGTGTGGTCATGTACGTTCAATCGTATAACTATAGGAAATATATATATATATATACTCTGAATATTTACTGTCTGTTTGAAAATTATGTAGAATTTGAAGACAAGGTAGAAGGCATCACATAGACTGGATTTTATGAAGTTCTCCTGTCTGATTTTAAATGCCACAAGGCACTGATGGAGGAATGACATGACAACAATGGTACAGGGAAAGCCTGGTAGCACTTTCTAACAAATTTGTTATAACAAGCTGTAGCTCATGGAGTTGTTCCAACACTAGCTCTTCCATTAATTACATTATACCACAACTGGAAATATAGCTATACTTCTTTATTCCTGTTTCTCAGCTTATTTCTAATTATTAGCTTACACTCTAATAGAAAATATCCCTCACACTACTGATCTCCTCTTTCTCCCTCTGCCAAATATCATTTCTTTTCTCATCAGCACATTACCAACATCTTGTACATTTATTAGTGTATCTACGATAGACTTAGTTATCCTTCCCCATGTCACTGACCTGCAATGCTATGTATTTTACTCCAGATTCCAATGGCAATGAATATGCTAGCAATAATGCTCAACAGAGTGCTAGAATATTGAAGTAACCAATGACCAGCTTTCTCATCTTAGAGGAAGGGATGATGATTCTTTGGTGTATGTAGTGCAGCATGGTGAAAGTGAGACTGACCCTGACTGAACCCTTGGCTGAACACATAATAAGTCAGTGGCAAAAGAAAATGGAAAGCAGAAAAGCTTGTCTTGAACAGGCTGGAAAGCCTGGATGACTAAAAGACATTGATTAAATTGTCACATAGTCTTCTTTCTGTATGCACACAGAGCAGCCATCTGTGCAGTTGTCTTTCTGTCAGCATTTATCTAGATTGGTGGAACATATTTACATGGGCATTTACTGGCTCATAGTCATGTAACTATACTTGGTATCCAAGAGATTGCTAAGAGGTGACCTGTTTCTGGCATAAAAGATATCCTCTGACCCAATTACTGATGGATTTAAAGCACATCAGCAAGTCAAATGACAACAGATATACTCGGTCTAGGGATCTAAACCCCTTCAGCAACATCAACAGAATGGTGTGGAGGGACAGGTATATCTCACAAAGGATACCACTGCTCTGGAACACACTCCACATCCACATAAAACAAAGTTCATCCCTGTCCATATTCAAGTGCACCTTAGATTTACAGATTCCACACAGACAATTTACCCTGGAAAAGCCAACTGTATTATTAATAGAGACAGACAGCTTCTAAATGGTTTATCCCATCCATGGGCCCCCTTAAATATCTTTATTCTCATTAGAGTTAACTATTGACCATGGAATGGGTAAGGCCAATCTACACCCAAATGGAATAGGTTATTTCAAACACAAAAAAGGAAAATTGGATAGGCTTAAAATGGCCTGCAAGGTCAGCTAGCCTAGTACTTACCTATGAACCTATGACCCTATGTCATCCCACTCGTGTCTCTGCTAGACAAGGCTAATAAGTGCTGACTTTGGGAACAAGGACATAATAGTTAGCTAGGCTTGTAAGGGCCCCTAGGCCAGTAGCCTAGCAACTTCCTATGATCTTGTGATAAGGGATATATTTTTGATCTATAGAAGAAGGCATACAGTTTCAACTTGGTTATACAAGTACATGCCAAGTAGGTGAGATGAGAGCTATAAAGTAGCTAATATACACAGGGTAATTGGCTAGGTTTGAAATGTCTCGCAAGAGTTAGCCTAGTAATAATCTATGAACCTATATATCTGTGGTCCTAGAAAATATGTTTGTGTAGGGTATGTTTTGACTCCTGTTAGCAAGCTGTTGTGTGGTATCATTTACTGCAATACACACATCAGTTCTTTTGGATAAGCATTCACTAAAGGCTACATTCCAGCACATGTAACAAGAGAAGTCCAAAGATCTTGTTTCTTTTATTTATTTACTTATTTATGTATGCTTGTATGTATATTGCATTGTAAATTAATAATCAGCAAAGGGACTCATCAGAATCAAAGATTTGCTAAATGATGGAACTCTATTAAAAGGCAATTGGTCTACTATATTAGTATGATCTAATACAAGTAGCCATCTCATTTAACAGTGCAGACCACCCAGTGCATATGTGAGAGACTCTTAGCAATCTGTTAGAGGAGAAAAAGCACAAGATAGTTAGTACAATTCCACCAGCATATCCACAATTATTATGACCTTATGTTTCCCTGGTCTTCCCGTTTCTTCCATTTCTCTCTCTCAGAATTCTGTATGATTAGAGTGCACTTTATCACTGTCAGCCAACATACAAAGTATAAAATATAGATTAAAGTAAAATAAAACAGGAAAATGGACTGCTAGTAGTACTTTCACAAAGCTAACTTATGCACTGTTAGTCCTTGAAGAGCAGCATATCTGTTGTATATAATAGGAGGAGCCAGGGATCTGCACACCAAATTCGAAAATCCGTAAAAAATGTCCAAACCAAGTAAGTAAACTTGTACTCAATGTTAATTCCAAGTAAGTAAACTTGTACTCGTTTATTTAAGCCACAAAGTCTCTGTTTAGCTTTTCGTCGGTGACTCCTCACCAACTTCCTCAGAACAGGAAATAAACACATTCAACACATCCTGTTTAAATACTACAATATAACTCCCTACTTTTGCCACACTGCCACCTGTGGTTGGAATACAAAATTTCAATATATTAAGAAGAACATACAAAAAGGCACAAGACTATTTAAAAACATATGTAAATATAAAACACTACCTTAACGATATAGGATTAAAAAACAATAAGTCAATAGCCAACAGGCTTGACTTGGAAAAAAGAAACCAGAAATAGGTATTAAAATAAAATAAAACCAATAACTCACTTCATGGTTAATAAATTGGACCCATGATGGAGCAATGCATGTGCAAAATCCTTTTTAAAAAACAAAGGCTACTGAAAAACATGTATCATAATTTTGCACATTAACGTATGAAATAGTAAAGCTACCTTATCAAACTTTTCAATTTCAAAACACAGGAAATTGACAACATGTTGTTCAAGCCTGGAAAATGGTATGCTTCCAGCCTCAATTGCCAAAGCAATTCTCTTAGTTCCAACAAATAGGAAACAGGCCCCCCCCCTGTTATCATGCACAATCTGATCAATCACTATGAAGCTAAACCCATGCCCCAGGCACTTGCTAATGTGTTTAGCAAGTGCATTAGCCATTTTTTCTTTCTTAATGCCTTGTCTGCTTGCCTATTTAATGTTTATCTGTTCAGCTGAATGTGACAAAGCTAGACTGAAACTACATCATTTTGAATTTGTGTTTCATCCTGAATGTGACAAAAAAAGACTGAAACTACATCAATTTGAATTTATGTATATTTACTGTAATAACTGCATTTCCCATGATTATATTATCTGTATAATTTGACTTTACTGCTCCCATATTACCTAACTCATGCTTGTGTTATTTTCCAATCTTTTCCTAGCTTTGTACCACCTCTTTCTGCCTGCTCTAAGGGTCCTGTGTGGTCTTTAAGGACCCCTGACATTTTATCTTTGCCTTCCAAACGTCGGGTCAAAGAAACCTGCTACCCCAGAACATTTCTTCCAGTAACCAAAGGAATTTGAAAGTATGTCCCACCTTAGTTCTGACCATTAAGCTTACTTGTTGTCTTGTACTTAGCAAGTATAGAACACTTTTGAGTTACTGGGTTAGGAAGCCAGCAGCCATACTTTCTTCCCTGAATCTACTTCTAACTCTCCCCTTGAACTGCATTATCTCAACCTCCTTTACCAGTCAATGTTAACTTGGATATCTTTCTGTATCCTACTCCCTGTCCACTAGGGGGCGCCCTATTTCAGCCTCAGGCTCCACCTCTTACACCCCTTCCCTCACATCCATCTCAGACTTCACCCCATTTCATCCCTTGGCTAATCCTCCTGCTGTTTTACAATCCCTTTACTCTCCTCTCCTGACTATAGAGCTTCTTTTCTTACCCTTTACCACTCCACTTTCCTAGCTTTACTATAGCATTCCCTCACTCTACTTACCTGGTTACTTTAGCATGCCTCAGACATCTGCTGCTCTCTGATTGTCTCCATAGAATCTTTCTTTACCTGCTGAGCCCCGCTCCGTTCGCCCTGCGGGCTCACTCCGCTCCCCTACCCTACCCCCAAATCCCACCCACCCCCAGGGCATCCACTTATATAGCTACCTAACCACACCCCCTCTCCTCCAATTACAATCCAACCACAACTAACCATTCATCTCTCTTTTCCCCCTATACTTCATTCCTTAACCACACCCTTTCACTGATACCACTTAACTTATCTAACAATACCACACCCACATCACTTGTACTGCTAACTAAAGTTAATATCCACCTTTAAAATGTATAAACTCCCCACCCTAGTACTCAAACATACCATATTTGTGTTCTCTCTTTCTTTCACTCTAATATTAGCACACCTTACTACCTCCTACGAACAACCACTACACTCACACCTTAACAAACCAGATAAACAAACTTTCTCCATAATTCATACCTACCTCAACCATCACATCAACATAACTTCCAAACCTAGCTATCTTTTACCTAGATATCATAGAATAACCCACATTAAACATGTCTACCCAAATCCCAGAAGGATACTCCTTCCACATAGCAAATATACAAACATTGCCTACCTAACCCTACTCCTCTCACTAAAAAATGGAGATATTCACCCAAACCCAGGTCCAATTGACTCATCCTTAAATCAATCCAATAACCTAAACCCCACTAATAACCCACTACTTAGAAAACAAAAAAACTCACTCTCAATAGCTAACCTTAACATACGTAGTATTAATAATAAAACAACTCAACTACATGCTCTCTTAGAACTGTACTCCTTTGATATTATTTGTCTAACAGAAACCTGGTTAAAACACTCAACAAAAGTCAGCGAAATCATTCCTCCTGGCTACAATATCCTACGTCTCGACAGAGAATCTAAAAAAGGTGGTGGCATAGCTATCTTATTTAAATCTAGCCTTCAAATAACCACATTCCACCAAAAACCTCCCCAGGATTCCAATGCTGAAATTCTCATTACCAAACTTGAAATAAACACGGTCAAATCAATCTTTATTATCTGCATTTACGTTCCCCCAGGAAATAACATTTCCACCATAGAAAAGATCCTTTGTTGGCTATCACTAAACTTTCCCCAAGAAACAATAATCTTAGGTGACGTTAATATTGATTGGCAATCTTGTAACAACAAACAACCTACTAGCCATATTAACCTCTATGGATTCTCTCAGACCATCACCTCCCCCACTAGAATAAATAAAATTAACAAAAAGGAAAGTACCATAGACTGGATACTCACCAGCAATCAACCCCATACTTTTGAAACAGGAACCCTCCCTGATGATATAAGTGATCACTTATTAACCTACATCATCAGGCTCAAAACCAACCCTCCTACCCAAAACATAACCAGAACAATCAGATCCAGAAAAATTTTTAACTTGGAACTATTTCAAAATGAACTGATAGCATGTAATTGGACACCTCTAAAACACCTTTCTCTTGATGAAGCTGTAGATTTCTTTAATGATAAGTTTCTGATCATACTCACTTACCATGCACCCACACGCCCCATTAGAATCAGAACTAAATCTGCCCCCTGGCTCTCAATTGAAACCAAACAAAAAATCACTCTCAGAAATAAAGCCTGGAACAAATCTCGCTTAACTAAAAACACAGCAGACTACCAAATCTTTAAGCAACTGAGAAATGAAACCAAAAAAGCAATAATGAACGATAAGAAAAACTACTACCTGACACCTCAACATACTCACCAAAATAACCCACAAAAGTTCTGGGCAAACATAAATCAATTACTACAGCCAAGTAAACCTGTCACACCCAACCCACAAGGCTCTGACATAAGTAACCCCAACCAAACAGCAAATTCCTTTAATTCCTTCTTTACCGAAACTATTCAAACCTTAGCAAGTCAACTCCCCATCAAAAACACAAACATGTCTAACAGCAACCCAAACCCACCCCCAGCATTTCACTTCCAACCTGTCCCTACAACTTATATTCTCTCCCTTCTCAAAAAACTCAAACCATGTACTCCCTCTGCTGACCTACTACCCGAGAGAATACTTGCAATTAGCAGCTAAATCAATAGCCTTCCCAGTTTCAATACTGATAAACAGAACCATCACTGAAGGATATGTGCCTAAACTTTGGAAAATCTCCCATATTATCCCACTTCATAAGGGTGGAAATTCTACTGAAATCTCTAATTACCGCCCTATAGCCCTTCTTTCACCCTTATCTAAGATTATGGAAAGGTGTATCCACAAGCAACTGCTTCACCACCTTCTCCAAAATAGCCTACTCTCTAACACCCAACATGGTTTCAGACCATCCCACAGTACCACCACTGCCCTCCTCTCCTTTACAGACACAATCAACAAAAATTGTAACAACAACACCCTTTCCTCTGCACTTTTCTTAGATCTATCCAAAGCTTTTGACATGGTCAACCACCAAATACTCATAAGCATTCTTCAATCCTTATCAATTGATACCCAATCTATTAACTGGTTTAAGTCCTACTTAAGTAACAGACATCAAGCAGTACTCTGGAACTCCACTCTATCCTCCCAACTACCTGTTAACATTGGTGTCCCACAAGGGTCTATACTAGGTCCCCTCCTATTTTCTTTATTTATCAATGACCTACACTAAGTTGCTCCCCAAGCTACATGTATACAATATGCAGATGATTCAACACTAATCTGCTCAGCCACATCTGTATCAGACCTTCACTCCCTCACAAAACACATATTTAACTCTGTAGAAGAATGGTTTTCCCAGCACTGTCTACTACTTAACCCTAAAAAAACTAAACTGCTCCTCTTTACACCTTCCAGCAAATCTCCCCATATTGATTTTACTATAACATCAAAAAATGGCACACCTATATCACAAGACTCTACTACCAAACTACTAGGCATTACCATTGACAACAACCTTAACTTTGATACCCACATTGACAACACACTTAAAACCATTAACAAGAAAATAGGCTCTCTTTACAGAATCAAACCTTTCCTCACTCCAGAATCTAGAACAACTATCGCCCACTCCCACCTTATCTCACCCCTTCTCTATGCCTCTCCCATATTTACCAACTTATCAAAAAAGAATCTGTCAAAACTAGAAATCTCCTACCACAACATAGCCATATTTGCTACAGGAAACCCCTACAGAACCCACCACTGTACTAATTTAAAACAACTAGGCTGGCTGGAATATCGGCAGCAACTAAAAATTAATCAACTTGGCATAGCCCATCAAATTCTGTATCAACCTGACAAAACACCTATACTATCCAGTCTGATTCGTCCATACCATAACCTAAAGTCCCTAAGATCTGCACACAAACTTCTTATAGACACTGTCAAGTCAAACAACAAGGCCGGAGACTCCCTTTTCTCGAACACTGTTGGAAAAGATTGGAACCTGCTTCCCTCTGAACTTTCATCTATTCCCTCAAAATCTCCCTTTAAAAAGAAACTCAAGCTATACCTCAAAACACAATGGCTGTGCCCCTGTACTAATCCTGACTAACTTTATTTCACCCCTGACTTTACTTCACATCTGCAATTTCTCAATTTCTATGTCAAATCAGCTTCTACTGACCTGTAACTCCTTCTAAATATCTACTTTTCATCTCATTTTCCTATATCCCTACTCTCTATACATGTTATTGTATTCTCCATGTATGTCATGACCTACAATTCTTTTGTTATTCCATAACTATTGTACTATCTACTTTACATGTAGTTCTTTAATGTTTTTTACTTATTATCATTAGAGATTATAATTTTTGGAGCTTATCTCCCCGGGCCTCTACTGAAAATGGACATATATCCAGCTAGACTAGCCCGGTCAACAAATGTAAAATAAATAAAATAAATAAATAATGGCATGTTAGATGTTCATATAGGCGCTCATGCAGTTTCCGGACAGTTTTCCCTATATAGAAAGCCGGACATGAAGAACACTGGGCAAGGTAATACACATGTGTGCTGGCACAGTTAAACCTCCCCTGGATTTTGTACTTTCTCTCTCTGATTGCAAAATAAGTTCCCGCTTTCACGTATTGGCAGTATCTGCACATGTTGCATTTGAACATGCCCGAACATGCCTGAGTAGGTCTAGGTTTCCTTTCAAGGATGTTTTTTAAGTTGGAACCTCTCTTGTAAATGACTTGAGGATTTAACCCTAAAGCTGAAGGACCTTGATTGTCTGGTGTAAGTAAACACCAATTCTTCATAATAATAGAAGCAATAGCCCCCGCATCCAAACTGTAAGTAGTGATGAAGCTACAGGCATAAGTAGATCTAATCCAGGTATCGTCAACCAACTCACCTTGATCTGCAATAGACTGGCCCAAAATGGGGAGATATACCCCATTCTCCCTCTTGCGACTTACCTCATTACGGAGGTCTGAAATCAGATGGCCGGGATAATCCCTATTCAAAAAGAGGTCTCTGATAAACTCACATTCCTTTAAGAAATCACTGCCCCATGTCACCACCCTGGCTGCCCGGACCAGTTGGCCCTTGTCTATCGACCTCTTCTGATGAAAGGGGTGGTTGCTTTCAAAGTTACTTGGTTTGGACATTTTTTACGGATTTTTGAATTTGGTGTGCAGATCCCTGGCTCCTCCTTGTGTAGCAGTTGGTTTTGTCTTTTTTATCGTTGTGTTGTATATAATAAACGGGATGATTCACTGAGGTTTGAATCTTGTTTAAATCAAGAATCAAGCAGTGCCAAGACCAAGATTATAGAACTATCAGGTAAAGACGTTTCTACCTTTCAGCCAAGACTGTGCAATTTCAGAGTTAGTATATTTAGAGATTTGTAGCTCTCAGATAAAGGCATTTATACCTTTCAGCTAGGATTATTCAAATTCAGAGATAATATATTTAGAGATTTGGGGATATAGGGGTTGCAAGATGATTAACTCTCTGGCAAACACACCTTTGGTTTTATTTTTGTATATTGTTAGCTTTATTTTTTTTCTTTATTTTGTAATTTGTTGTAATTGCTTTGCAAGTAGGGATGTGTTCAATATTGCATTGCTTGAGTCTACCTGACATTCTTGAATTTATCTTTCCATTTATGGCCAGATTACTCTGAGGCAATTCTTCAGTCGCATTACTTTTTAAATCTTTTTTCTGATTATGGTTGAACCT
The DNA here is from genome assembly GCF_019279795.1 of Protopterus annectens. NCBI lineage: Eukaryota > Metazoa > Chordata > Ceratodontiformes > Protopteridae > Protopterus > Protopterus annectens. Next base: position 1,351,610,235 of record NC_056733.1, on the reverse strand, counting down.
TCCACAGATAATATCATGGTTCCGCTGGTCTTAATGGTGTTATATATAATTATTTTTAATCCTATTAGATTTTATTTTACACTAAAAATATATAAATGTTTTTGTAGCTCATTCATGTATGCTTTTCTCAAATTATGCATGCAAAAGTCTGTTAATGTCTCATTAAAACAATGTTATGAATATCCTGAAAATATGTTATTGTATAATAGGAAGACAGAAGGAAGCATATGTTCCACACTGAGAAATCCTTTTTACTATAGGAACTAATCTGAAATAGCATTTTATCTCCCAGAGGTTAAGGATTCACATTTGCAAACTGCATGTAATGCCACTGTGGTAAACTGTTATGCATGCCTGTGCTTATCTGGCTAACAGAGCTCTCATTTACTGGCACAGTAAGCATTTTTCTCAGCTAGAGCATCTTCTGTGTGGAGGCATGCGTGAATGGGCATACCTTCATTGAAGGTTGTGCATCAGGGCTTGTAACTCGGCACGTAAAAATCAACTACCAATCATTAGCGGACTGGAGTTCTGCTGTGGCGACCCCTAACCGGGAAAAGCTGAAAGACACAAACAAACTAGACATAATAATTTTGGTGTAACAAAATATAGCCACTGCTCATGTTTATAACTCATCTTAAAGATGTTTTCATATCTATAAATATTCAGAATTATTATGATAATAGCCTGCTTTATTTTTTGTAGTTCTGTTACTTTCACTCATATAGCATTCTTGTCTGGGAAAGTCCTAAGTTAACAGAAATGATCACAGTCAGTTAACCTAACAAGCCTGGAGATATGCTCTACACAAAACTTTGCTGCTTTTTTTTTTTTTTTACCTGACAAGGTCTAACCTCTTAATTTTGTATGTATACATGTGTGTGTGTGTGTGTGTGTGTGTGTGTGTGTGTGTGTGTGTGTGTGTGTGGCTGTGTGTTTGATCAGCCGTTAAGCTGTCAATTTTAAGAATTTGCCACAGTTTAGACCACACATGGAGTAGTACAGTGTATTAGAGATTGTTATTGGCTAATCGCAGCCCCTCTCAAATAACTTTCCATCCAGGGCAGCTGCCCCTCTTGTCCCACCCAAACTACGCTACTGATCTATCTGTCTGTTTACCCATTTGTTTAAATATTGTCAGTTTTGTTAGCACTACTGTTGCACAAATGATTTTTAGACAGGATTGGGGAGAAGAGGTCACAATAACTGCTACAAATAAGGGAGTAAAAAATGTTTAAACTTAGTACGAGTCAAATAATGATGCATAAATCTCTACAGCAGAGAAAAAATACATTAAAAAAAACAAAGACAAAACCCATACTTAACTATACAATTTCTGAGCTTAGGTCTGTGTCACAGATTTTAAGATAGTTAATAAAGATTATTGTTTACAGTACACAGTCACAGCTCAAAAGTTGTAGGAAGTGGCACAAACAGACATTCAGATGGAAAATGTACAGAAATCGGTAAGTTCTTGGGTCAAAGTATTACTAAATATCTTGTGAAACCCATGGACCCCTGAGTAAATCCAATCCTCTCCTTTCATTGATACTAGGAGAACAGTATTTTTTAAGGTCAAACTGACTCTTACAAAAGCAAGTCACAATCTGACTGCCGTGTATGAGACAATGATGGAGCATAGATGCTCTATATTACATTTTATAATAAGCTATCAATGGAGCATAGATTCTCTGTGTTACAATTTATCATAAGGTAGTGAAAAAGCATAGGTACTCTATGATACACTTTATTATGAGGCTGTGAGCAGCATAGATAATCCAGATTACACTTTACTATGACACAGCAATGGAGCATAGATACTTTGTTTACATTTTATCATAAGGCACTGATGGAACATATATACTCTGCCTTATATATTATCATAAGCCAGTGGTGGAGCATAGGTAATCTGTGTTACACTTTATTATGAGACAGTGAGGGAGCATGGATACTCTATGTTACACTTTATTATGAGACAGTGAGGGAGCATGGATACTCTATGTTACACTTTATTATGAGACAGTGAGGGAGCATGGATACTCTATGTTACACTTTATTATGAGACAGTGAGGGAGCATGGATATTCTATGTTACACTTTATTATGAGACAGTGAGGGAGCATGGATACTCTATGTTACACTTTATTATGAGACAGTGAGGGAGAATGGATACTCTATGTTACACTTTATTATGAGACAGTGAGGGAGCATGGATACTCTATGTTACACTTTATTATGAGGTAGTGATATAGTATAGATACTGTGTATTATACTTATCATGGCTAAGCCTTTAGAGCTTTGATTTTGTAAGGCACTGTAAATCCTTGCATGATGACTATGAGTGTGTGTGTGTCTGAGCACCCATGATATAAATGCGTTTCTATGCATGGTATTTCTATACAGCAATTGGAATTTGAATACCAGTAAAGAAAAGTTGTATATAACAGTCAGACTTGTATCTCTGTATAAACTCTCTCGAAGGCAAAATGGTTTATCCTTTACTGTAATTCAGTAAAAACTTTAAAATACTGAGGTTTAACATTAACACTTTCATACGGCTATGTAACAGTTTAAAAAATGAATTTATGTCTTTTTCTTTTTATGCTGCATTAAGAAGTTGTGTGTGAATAAATAAAGGACTACAGCAAATGACAAGTCTTGCCTTGAATGGAAAGGAATAGTGAAGTATAAACAGTATAAGCCTGCAGTCTAATTTATTCTGTTTGTAAACTGACAGTCTGGATAGCTGTGCTGGCTTGAGGCTTATACCATGCAATCTAATAACCTGAATCGCTAATCAGGTTATGCTTTTTGTGTCATTAATTGTACTAAAGAACCAGCTAACTGTAATCCATTTGGTGTGAAATTATCTAATTATATGCCTATATTAAAAAATCCATTAGCAGTCACTTCTGATTGTTTGACATAAAATTATCACAGAGTTTTATTTGATTGTATGACCAATGTAGTCAATACTAATATTTGTTTAAATAATGAATTTCATTTAATTGCAGCATTATCTCCATTAAATGACATTTTTGCACTTACTTTTATAAGGACAGCCAGAAAGGATTCATAAAGATATATTTTTATGTGAGGTATACTTTTCAGCTCTCCCTAAGTTTCCTCAAAACCTTTCTCTGTCACCCATAAAATGCGAAATAATTTTAAAGAAATTGTCACAGATTACAATCAATAGTGACAATTATTATAGTTGCAAATGTCTTTTACTTCAGAAATTGTATGCTACTCTATATCCTTTGCATGCAGCCTCAAATGCAATACAATATTGTGTGTAGAGCTCATTGTTAATGGAGCTACCTATACTGAGGTAGAAGATATAGCAAACCACCTGGCTGATAAATTCAGCTCCAACTTTACTGTTGTCTCTCTCTCTCAGCATCCCGTTATGAAATACCATGAAATGTAACTCCTCTACTATCACTGGAGAACAGGTCTTCAATGGTCTCACTAAGGCCAGGAATACTATATCGATGGGTTAGACAATATCTCAGGCTGCTTGCTAAATAGCATGAAACACTACCTATTAGGCTTTCTGTAATCACTGTTTAATCATAGCCTACAAACAGTCTTTGTGCCTCACAAATGGGGAACAACTGTCATCCCCCTTCACATCTACCATCTACAGGGCAATCTACAGAACCTGCAAACTACAGAACTATAAATCTCACTAATCTCATATGGAAAACCATGTCAATAATTATCACAGAAATGATGAATAATAAGCTAGAAAACCTCCAAATTCTGGAACCAATACAGTTTGGTTTTGTTAAGGGCATTGCCTGCCTACTCGAAAAGCAGTGGACAAGGGCAAAATGATTCACACTGACAACCTTGACCTGTCTAAGACATTTGACAGAATACCCCACTTAGGCCATGTTGACAGACTCAGGAGGTTAGGTATAAACCCTTATCTTACCCAACAGATAGTCAGCTGGCTCACAGACATGACCCTGGAGACCAGTCGCAAGCAGAACAAGTAGAATCCCTCAGGAATCTATCACGGGACTTCACCTTTTTAGCATGTACTTTTCTGAAGTCAAGGCTAACACTAATGGCCTCTGGCCAATAAAATTTGCAGATTGTAAATTAGGAGCATTCATAGAATTTCCACTGACACTAATGCTCCCCAGGAAGGGTTGACAGACAATTAACTTGTGTCAGAGCTATGGACTAAAACTAAATGCAAAGAAATGCATAATGTTATCCTTCAGGATGTCATTCACCACCGCTAACTGTTATATTAACAACACACCACTAAGAGTCAACCCACTAGTCAGGGACTGGGAGACACACAAAAAGATGTAACAAATCATTCTATGTTGTGCAACATAAAAACAAAGGTATGTCATTTAGCTCCAAGGAGGTTATCATACCTTTCAACCTCTCAGCAAAAGAAATCTGGACAAAGCCAAAAATAATGGGGGGACAAAGTCCCAAAAATATGGACAAATTTTAAATATTGCTCTTAAAAACATAAAAAGTTGCTAGAATAAAATGTTTTGTTTTACCATGCATTTTCTAAAAGATGTGAAGTCTTAAACTCAAATGTCTGTCATTATTTAGTGAATTCAATCTTTATTGATTTGCCTGAAAAACCCAAATTTTATGAGGAACAGATCAAAAATATAAGGCAAAAATCTAGACATTCTGTAAAAATCTGGAAAGTTGATAGGTATGGACATTTTTGTTCCATTGTATTTAGCATTCATCAGACCACTCACTGAGTATAGTGATTCCTCTGGTATGTACGTAACCAGGCACATACAACAACTGGGATGTCTATAGAAATTCCTCACTAAAGGAATACAGGACACAAGTAAGATATTCTTTGAAGAACACTTCAGTGCCCTATCTCTGTATTCTGTCTCCTACAGCCTCTCGAGAGGAGATCTATGCCTGGTACACAAGACATTGTTAGACCCCTCACCCTGATGGATCTCCTGCATATCTGCATAACAAATAGCACTAGAATTACCTGCCCTAAAGACTTACATCTTGCTTGTGATATAAACAGGATCAGATGGAGAATAAGTTATCCTATAGACTCATCCTCCTTTAGAATAGACTCCCCATCCATATGAAGCAGAGTTCCTCCCTAACCAAATTTAAGTGTAACTTGGACAATTAGATGAGGAACAGGAAATCCATCCCTGGTTTGGCATCAGTATCTCTAACAGACACAGGCAGCCTGCAAATGGTTCATCTCCCAGGTCCCTGTTTGTAAATGTTTCATCTCCCAAGACCCTGCTTACACTTAACAAGGTTAACAAAACTTGTCAGAGATTTGGGATGCATGGCTAGGCTTAAAAAGGCCCCAGTGGTCATTAGCTAGTGAACACCTATGAACCTAAGAACTTATCTATAATACTATTGACACTTAGATTCCTGATTTGAAGTGATTATTTTTATAGGTATATATACTATATATTCATTTTATTAGGAAATAAAAACTATATACTGTACTCTTTAACATATATAACCAGTATAACAGAACCACAAGTGATTACTTTTCACTTTGTCCCTAGTTCAAACCAAAAGGATGAGAGTTATAGTTTCAACCTAGCTGTCATCCTGAAAAATGCACAGATCACGCAGTTGTTAAAAGAACAAAATGTGTTTTTTTCATGGTAAAAGTTATCCCAGTTTTACTCCTTTCTGGTTCTGGTTTTGATAGAAACAGTTGTATGTACAATCCATAACATGTTCACAGTTCAGCAGTACAGAGAGGTCTAAACTCTCAAGTGATCTGAAAAGTGTAGGTTCCACTATACTTATTTATTTCCATTCAGCAGAACAAAGCATTCTTACAAACCATTTGAAAGTTGCATTTTACACTAGCAGCTTTTCAGCATGTTGCCTCCTCCCCTTTGTCCATTTAATTTTTAGCTGCAGTTGTCTAATTACCTATTATAATTGTATCTTCAGATGGTGTTTATGGTGTTCTTAACTAGATTCCATAATGTTTGTGTTAAAATACTTACCTCTGATAGCATACAAGAAGGGACATTTCTTAAAAAAAAAAAGTTTGTGATAGCAGCATGGTGCCATTATTTCAGCTAGCAAAATGTGTATGTGACAAAACTGAAAGCCACATATTTAAGCTGTTTAAACTTTGTATATCTTTGAAGCAAAAAACAAAACGAAAACAAACAACAAACAAAAGATAATTTCTCCTGCTTGCTGTTTGTTTTGGCAGAGCAGTTTATTATTCTAACTTCAGCTTTACATCTGCATCAGCATTCAGGAGACCTGTGGGCTGCTTTGTTTGCAGAGTATCTTTGTTGCAAAGAACTCCTGTGATAATGTGTCAAAATTAGATTTACACCTAGTAAAAGTTAGCATTGAGAACTGTTTATGATCTAGTTTGTGAAATGATGGTATACCTTTTCAGGTGATGATGATGAGATATAGAAAAAGGTCAAATAATATGCTATCTCTTTGTTACTAATTATGGCCATAGCATATTTCCTGCTTTCAAAATGCTGATCTTGCTAACATATGATGTTGCTTAGTTTTAGTTACCTCATTTTACGCTTTAGAATAGAGGAACATGTTACTCACAGATAGTCCCATATTTTCATTTTTGTCTTTTCCATGGCATGTATACGTACTTTCTATGCAACCTTTAAACTGGGAAGAGATTTTTTTAAGTGTTGGACCATGTCTGCTCTATTTGAAAAATTGTTTGTTTCATTCACGATTACTAAGTAATACTTTTGACTCATATTATAAAGATTTTGACAATGTGAGGTATTGCCAGGTATACCAGGAGAAGTGGGGCAGTGGATGTGTAACATATGCCAGCACAGATAGCTGGAATTTTGTAAAGAATTATATTTCATTTGTATATCAAACTGCTTTGTACAGACTCTTGTGTTGAAAAATGTATTTGTAAAGCTGCTTCTGCTAAAAATCTACCAACATTGTGCCTGCTGGACAGAAAAAGAAATATACATGTGTTATTGTAACCATTTAAATTTATATGTATTAACAGAGGATACTGAAAGAGAAGAGGTTAATCTCAAACTGTGAAAATAGTTTGAAATTAAATTACCTGGCTTAGGTCATAAAGACTGTATTTTACAGTTCTTAATGCAACCAGAGACAAAATATCTAGTAGGAAGCTTTTTGCATTGTCATTGGAGTGAACTATTTGCTAATCTGGAAGAGTGAAGGTTTGAAATTGTTTTATGACATCCAGAAGCCACAGCAGATCTTAGCAAGGGTCTGTGTCTGTGTATTATTGACATATATGTGCTAAATCCTGACAGCTTCTAACCAAGGAGGGAAGCATTGACACCAGACATCAGATGACCAGATGTATGTGATGTCATTCTGTAATCTATCACTAAAAAATAATGTTTAATACTAGGTGAGACTGAAGTTTCAGAGTACTGTTTTAGTAACCAGACAAAGAAGGATTTCTAACCTACTTCATCTTGCCTTGCAATAGTAATAATAATTCTTTAGATCAGTTCTGAAAAATATAGTGATTAGTTTTTGTATTTTTTCCTGTAACTGTGTGAACCTGTCCAACTGGGTTATTTTTTAATATTTCCTGTGATGAAACTCTGGTGTTTATTGTAAATAGGTATGTGGTATTTTCATGTTCTTTTATTATTAAATGTATTTAAACATTTCATTGTGGCTGGACCTTTAGTGAATATTTTAAACTTTGAGAGGACTTGTATCGATTTGGTGACACTGTGGACATTCCTGGAAGCCCTACTGTATTGGCCAACCACCATCATTTGTATTAATATTAATTTCACTCAGTGTACTTGGGTACCATTGTAAGAGCCTTAGAGTAGCTGGTTTTGGAGTGTCTGGTGACAGTGTAACTACCTTATAGTCTGGTTATAAGGGAGCATAGTTAATAAATCTGTGACATCCTTTCCTGTGTGTGTGTGTGTGTGTGTGTGTGTGTGTGTGTGTGTGTGTGTGTGTGTGTGTGTGTGTGTGTGTGTGTGTGTGTGTGTTTGTGTGTGTGAAAATCAAATCTAAAAGAGTTTGTGTATCAGCTGTTTGGAGCAGGTGCACAAAGCACTGGTTTTACAGAGAGGGTGCTGGGGGACTTGGTTTGGACGTTTGGCTGAGCACCCAACCCTGTGCCAGTGGGAAGCCTTATTGGGGATCTGGAGAGAGAGAGAGAGAGAGAGAGAGAGAGAGGACCCAGGCCCTGGAATGACTGTGTTCCCTGTGAGCTCTTAAGGGAAATTGTGCTTGATGCAGAAAGCTGCATCTGGAAATACTAGGTTTATCCATATTTGTTCCAAGTGAATGTCTCTCTCCAGTTCTAGTGGTAAGGATTCAGGTTCTTTGATTACTGTCCCAGAGTGGGGACATCACAAAGATAAACTTGAACCTTTCTCTAGTCACAGTATCAAAATAAAAGCTTACAGTGCATTTGCAGTTGAAACCAGGCAAATGGAAAAGTACTTAAACACCCCAACATCCCATGGTGAACAAAAGTAAACAACAAATTAACAAATAACTACAGGATTTATCTTGCCCTCACATAGACTTCTGTTAATAAGTATGTCTTCCACTGAATTTGTACTTTAATATTTATGTACAATGTTCTAACAGTAACCCTTGATACAACTCCCACATACTAATTACCTTCCATTTTTCAAGTATAAAACAGTTTAAACTTTGCAAGTTGGAAACCAAGAGCTGCACATTGATGATGTTTACACAGACAGAGTTTGTGTGATATCTCATATGCTCCTGGCAAACTGCATTTTAAGTAAATGAAGACACCAGTGGAATAAGGATACTCCAAAGTATTACCAGAATGATTATCTTTACTATCCTGACATTACTACAAACAGCTAACTCTTCTCTACAAGCAGAGAAGAAAAATTAGGGAAATGCAATAGAAGAGTTGTGGCAAAGCAAAAAGTTAACAAGAATGCTTTCATAGTCATTTTTCATAAACAAATACATCATATGAAATAGTGATTGCATAAAATATGAGTATGTTTGTTTTTGTTATGCTTGCCATATGCCTGCCGGCCAACACATCCTTTCTTTAAAGGTCTATCTGGCCTATTCATTCCACCTTATTATGTAGATTGCTGCTACCCCACATCAAATCATTGGAGTCCCCATTTTCCAGCAAAGATTCTTCACTCTTTCCCACTCTGGCTGCTTAGTACAGGATGTGAGTGTGACCTTTTCTGAAGCAAGCACCCTTACAGCTGTAAGAAACATAATCTTTGCATCCAACGTTACTCTCTTCATGCCCTGCCTTTGGTCCTGCTGTGTAGACCACTGAATTGGGGGGAGGGGGGACTGCCAAGTGAATCATGCATATTTCTGTGCTTGTTGTAATTCCATAAACAGTGATAAGTAGAGCTTGGTGTGATCAGGTACATATTGCAACCACATTGTCCATCTGGCTCTGCTAAGGGTCAGTGAATCAGAGTGTCAGAATACACTAAATGTCTCCCCGAGAAAGAAGAGACAGTGTTGGTTATTCACTTCCCTTTACCCTCCATGGCTACTGCACCACTGTGATTACTTGATGAACCAGATCAGCTGCAGCATAGCTAGGATATCAGCTCTTTATGTTGCAGAGCCAGTTCTTCAAAGACATTTGATAAATGATTACAAAATACATTTCTTCTAGGGATCAAGGCCCTCCAACCCTGCCTGCATGTAGGGAGATTGTACTTTGTGCACCACCAATAATAAATTAATTATCCCCATGATGGCTACATGCCTCATACACTACTTTTCAGATTTTTGCTCGGTTTACTTGAACCCTATACAGCAAATCACCTCTCAGCCAAAATACTCAAAATAAACCTTATAGAGCAAACCACAACCCAGAAAAAATACTCAAAAGGTATAACAGCAATTTCTACTATTCATTTCTTTTCTGTTGGACTTGCAGTATAGTTTTCAAAATGTGAAGACTCATTCTGTTGGGTATCACACTCCAGGTAGGTATCCATTCTAGGTTATTTCCTCAGAAAGTTAGACTCTAGAAAAAAAAACATACTAATGCTGCCACTCTAACAGATCCTGGTATGGCCATGTGTTAAGCACTGAGTATAGTTCCTCAGGCCTTACCAGAGACAATGTCACAAAGTGTTGGAAAGAGTCTTGAGGAAAGCCACCAAAAGAGTGCAAAGAATGACAGAATGCAGTGAAGAGGTATGACAAAAATAGGACTTGTTATCACTAGAAGCCACAGCAAACAGAGTATGACAGTGGAGAATGTGATATATGCACCACATCATCTCAAAAGGATGTGAAGCTGCTATGCTGGACACAAAGGACTCAGGAGAAAAGGTTACAAAGGCAATAGGCAGTAGGAACTAGCTGTTCCCGGATCTTCTAAAATACTTCTTTACTCAGAGTGTTGCAGACCCATAGAATGAACTTTCCTGAAATGGGCTATAGAGAGAGAGAGAAAGAGAAAATCACTTTAATTTAAGAGAGCACATGATGGATAGAATAAAAATGAGTCAGAAGCTATGGTAGATGGAAGGTAAAAAGTTAAATGCACTTAAGCATAGACTTCTTCTTCTTTTGGCTGCTCTCGTTAGGGATCTCCAAGTGGATCATCTGTTTCCATTTCTATCTGTGCTCTGCATCTTGCTCTGTCACAACAACCACCTGCAGGTCCTCTCTCACCACAGCCATAAACCTTATCTTAGGCCTTCCTCTTTTTCTCTTACCTGACAACTCCATCTTAAGCATCCTTTTCCCAGCATCAATGGGACCGGATGGAGTCCCAGGCTGCGTGCTACATGACCTCAAAGAAGAACTAACCCCTCACCTAAACACACTGTTTAAACTCAGCCTCTCCACAGGTTACATACCCATTGAGTGGCACACAGCAATGGTTATTCCACTCCACAAAGGTGGAGCCACAACAGACCCCCGGGAACTATCGCACTATAAGCCTGACTAGCTTGGTCAGCAAGGCTATGGAGCACATCATCATGGAACTCATTAACAGAGACATTGGGAACCTCCAAACACTGGACCCTACCCAGTTCAGCTTTGTTAAGGGCAGATCATGTCTCCTAAACCTGGTGGACTTTTTTGAGACAGTTACAAGACTATAGACAAGGGAAAGGTGGTACACACAGCTTACCTAGACCTTGCAAAGGCCTTTGACACCTTTCCCCATTCTGGTATTATAAACAAGCTCACCAGCCTGAACATAAACCCCTACATCACAAGATGGGTTGCCAACTGGCTCACGGACAGAACCCACATGGTAAGAGTTGTGGGAGCTAGGTCTGACTCTAAACCAGTTACAAGTGGCGTTCCCCAGGGTTCAGTCCTAGGACCTGTCCTGTACCATCCTCCAGAGGTACAGGCAAGCACAGGAGGACTATGGCTGACCAAGTTCACAGATGACTGCAAACTAGGAGCTATAATTGACTCTCCGGCTGATACAAACATCCTCCAAAAGGGTCTCACTGAGATGGACACCTGGTGTCAAAATCATAGCCTCAAGCTAAATGCCAAAAAGTGCATAGTCATCCCCTTTGGGAAAAACAAAGTACCCACAAACTACCACATAGGTGGTAGTCCCCTAAATATGGAAGACATATTAAGGGATCTGGGGACCCAAGGAGATAGTAAACTCTCCTTTGATAATCACATTGCCAAAGTGGTTAGAAAATCCTTCTACGTGGCACACCTTATCACAAAAGGGTTCGCATCCAGATCAAAAGAGGTCATTGTGCCCCTCTACTCATTGCTCATCAGACCCATCATAAAGTACAACACCCCATTTGGGATGTATCATACAAGACACCTGCAACAGCTGGAAAGACCACAGAAGTACCTCACCAAGAGGATCACTGGCCTCAAACAGATTCCCTATTCAGCTCAACTGAAGAAACTCCATCTTTACTTGGTTGCATACCGCCTACTCAGAGGTGATCTCTGCCTGACATACAAGGCTATGTCCAACCCAGAACTGATTGACATGCTCCACCTAAAGAAAATCTTATCCCCTCGAGCCACATGCTCTGGGGATCTAAACCTCACCACAACAATAAATAGGACATGCTGGAGGGATAGATTCCTGTCACAGAGACTTCCATTGCTTTGGAACAAGATTCAAATCTACATTAGGCAGAGCTCCTCACTAACGCTCTTCAAGAGAAACCTTGATGAGTGGATGGGAAACAGAAAGTTTACCCCTGGGATCACTTCAGTGGCTGTGCTGGACAGAGGCACAGGGAACTAATCTAAGGGGGTGGTGAAAGCCAACACATTCTGGCTAGGCTTATAAATGCCTATGGGCATATAGCCTAGTACCTACCTATGAACCTATGAACCTATACCCAAAATCCATTCTTAGCACATGTCCAGACCAATGCAATCTCACTTCTCTGGCTTTGTCTCCAAACCATACAACCTGACCTGTCCCTCTAATATACTGATTCTTAATCCTGTCCATTCTTGTCACACCCAATGCAAATCTTAACATCTTTACCTCTGCCACCTCCAGCTGTGACTCCTGCCATTTGTCAATGCCACTGTCTCAACCCATATAACATAGTTGGTCTCACTACCCTCTTTTAGACCTTCCCTTTCACTCTTACTGGTACCCATCTGTCACAAAACACTCCTGATGCTCTCCTCCACCCTGCCTGTACTCTCTTCTTCATCTCTCTTTTACACTCATCATTACTCTGAAGTACTGATCTCAGGTATTTAAACTCATCCACCTTTGCCAACTCTACTCCCTGCAGCCTCACCATTCCTCTATCCCCCCTCTCATTCACACACATATATTCTGTATTAGTCCTGCTGACCTTCATTTCTCTCCTCTCTAGAGCATATCTCCACTTCTCCGCGTTCTGTTCAACCTGTTCCCTACTCTCACTACAGATCACAGTGTCATTCGCAAACATCATAGTCCATAAGGACTCCTGTCTGATCTCGTCTGTCAACCTGTCCATCACCACTGCAAATAAGAAAGGGGCCAAAGCTGATCCTTGAATTAATCCCACCTCCACCTTAAACACATTCATCACTCCTACCGCAGACCTCATCATTGTCACACTACCCTCGTACATATCCTGTACCACTCTTACATACATCTGTGCCACTCCCAACTTCCTTAAACAATATCACAACTACTCTCTAGGCACCCTGTCATATGCTTTCTCTAAGTCCTCAAAGACACAATGCAACTCCTTCTGACCCTCTCTATTGTTCTCCATCAACAGGCTCATAGCAAACATTGCATCTATACTGCTCATTCCAGGCATGAAACCAGACTTCTGCTCACTAATCATCACCTTCCTTCTTAACCTAGCTTCCACTACTCTTTCCCATAACTTCGTGCTGTGACTGATCAATTTTATCCCTCTGTAGTTACTACAGCTCTGCACATCACCCATATTCTTAAAAATTGGTACCAAAACACTTCTCCACTCCTTAGGCATCCTCTCAATTTTCAAGATTTCGTTAAACAATCTGGTTAAAAATTCCACTGCCATTTCTCCTAAGCACCTCCATGCTTCCACAGGTATGTCATCTGGACAAACAACCTTTCCATTCTTCATCCTCTTCATAGCCATCCTTACTTCCTCCTTGCTAATCTGTTTCACTTCCTGATTCACTATCCCCACATCATCCAACCTTCTCTCCTTCTCATTCTTTTCATTCATCAGCCCCTCAAAGTACTCTTTCCATCTGCTCAACACAATCTCCTCACTTGTGAGTACGTTTCCCTCATTATCCTTTATCACCCTTACTTGCTGCACATCTTTCCCAGCTCAGTCTCTCTGTCTAGACAATCAGTACAGGTCCTTTTCCTCTCTCCTTAGTGTCCATCCTTTCATACAACTCTCCATACACCTTATCTTTAGCCTTCACCACCTCTCTTCATCATATGCCTCATCTCCTTATACTCCTGTCTACTTTCTTCATCTCTCTGATAATCGCCAACCTCTTTCTCTGTATACTCTCCTGTACATCCTCATTCCACCACCAGGTCTCCTTGTCCTCCTTCCTCTGTCCAGATGTCACACCATGCACCTTTCTAACTGTTTCCCTTACAAGCTCTGCTGTAATTACCCAGCTATTCGGTAACTCTTCACTGCTACCCAGTGCCTATCTTAACTCTTCCCTGAACTCCACCTCACAATCACCCTTTTTCAACTTCCACCATTTGATCCTTGGCACTGCCCTCAGATTCTTCCTCCTCTTCTTGATCACCAACGTCATCCTGCAGACCACCACCCTATGCTGCCTATCTACACTTTCCCCTGCCACCACTTTACAGTCTCCAATCTCCTTCAGATTGGCCCTCCCACATGGGTAATAATCTGTCTGTGTGCATCTTCCTCTTTCCACATCCAAAGCACTCTTGGCATACTGTTCCTTCAGGATAAATCCTATCCAATTTCTCCTCCCATCCACACCATGATACAACAATCTGAACCCACCTCAGACACACCTGGCCTTACTCCCCTTCCATCTGGTACCTTGCATGCACAATATATCAACCTTCCTTTTCTCCATCATATCCGCTAACTCTTTCCCTATACCAGTTGTACTGCCAACATTCAAAGTTCCTACCCTCAATACCAGACTCGTAACCTTCCTCCTCTCTTCCTGCCTTCGCTCATGCCTTCCCCCTCTTCTTCTCCTTCTCCTTCATCCAACAGTAGCCCAATTTCCACCAAAGCCATGTTGGCTAACAGTACTGGTGGTGGTCATTGTTAACCTGGGCCTCGACTGATCCGGTATGGAAATCTGTATTGTTGTCCGCATATCTCATTTGGCAAAAGTCGCATACCGGATGCCCTTATTGATGTAACCCCCCCCCCCCATTTATCTGGACTTGGAACCAACGTGAAGAAATGCACTGGCTTGTGCATCCCCAGTGGCTGGGTTAAGCATAGACTATATAGCCTTATTGTCATATCTTGCCAGCGGCTAAGTGTAATGTAATGTTATGTAATTACTGACTTGGAATGAATATTTCATGACTGTAGTTGAAAACAACATTCATGGAGGAATGCAAAATCTATCCATAGACTTCATCAACCTTAATCATAAATCAAGTACAGTCAACTATAATTACTGTCTTGGTCATTCTACAGCTTTGGGATAAGCACCTAGTAAACACCTATGAACCAATGAATCTCCAAATACTCTTTAGCTAACATACACGCCACTTCAAATAAGTTTAAGCCGAGGAAGTATAGAGTACTAGCTACGAATTCTGTCAAAATCTAACAAACTTCGCCCTGCTTTTCATAGAATGCCATCCCTCTTGTAAACAGACTCCTTGCTTTCACCTTCATTCTTTTTCCTTACAACTGGAAAAATCTCAGATGTTTTTCAAACATGCAGTAATCTTGCCTTTACCCAAAGTAGCTGTAACAGTCTTCTCAAAGGAATAGCTTCTTTGAAGAATTTAATTCATATGCTACCCTAAATATGATAACTAATAGAATGTTCAATAACATCATTTAAATATAGATTGAAACCAGTAACCAACCTTTTGTAAAAACATGATAAATAAAATAAAACCACAGTAAATGGATAAATTAAAAAAAGTCTTCCTTGTTTAAATATGTTAAGTATCCTCTTATCTGTTACTACAGCATGATTTACAAATTAAGTTACTAAACTATGGCATGGGACCCAAATAAGTTAACTGTGTATAAATACTGACTAATACACTGCACTGCTATTTGCCACACATAAATGCCTCTCCTTATACTGATAGACCCATTTGCAAATCTCATACAGAATATTAAGTAAACACTGAAGCCGTGTCTCATCCTTGGCTAGACTCTGTCATTGAAATGTCCGCCATAAACAGTACTGACTAGGACTATTTCAGAGTTGAAGTTGCGCTGCAAATTGTCCCACCTACTCTCATAAGTAACCTTGGCGGGTAGTATGATACCAGGCTAAGCATTTGATGTCCCAGTTATTGAACTTCATTTCACTACCGACATCCACCTTCTATAAACCTTAGAAAATAAAATCTGCTGCTTTGTATTACTGACTGAACCAAGTGCACATCATTCAGTGGTTTAAGGAAAATACCAGTGGTTGTAATTAAGCAGTACAGCAACCCTCCTTCTAAATACCTTCCTTTGTAAAGCTATCAATTTACAATATGTGTTATCTAATAAACTGACAATAAACATCCTATGTCCTATAAATTAACTTCAGTGAGCCAAAGGTACTAGTCAGACCTCCTATTGGCCTTGCTAAGAGTGAAAATCTTCTCCAGACTTATACAGCCTGGCATAACTTACCAATAGTCCAGAAACCTAACAAACTGTAAGACAAATCTAAAGAAACATCTATTGAAAGATGGCATACAGGAATGCTTAACAGATAATCTTAACACAGTTCTTCTCCCATTTTCATTGTGGATTCAAGGGTTTTACAATATATTGCAAAGTGCTCAAAAATGTTCTTGACCTAATTGCATTGATGATATATGTAGCCGTGTGTTTATGCACATGATGTCATTACTATGTATATCTTAGTGAAACTTGTGACATGTAATAATGTTTTAGTTCAGGTTTTTAATTACTAGGCATATATTGCTTACGGTGCAATAGCTTATGATATCAGTCTCTTGCAAATAATCTTGTGAAATGACATAAATCAGAATGATCTGTCTTTTGTGTGTCATACTATTAACATGCTGAATATAACTTTGCATGGATTCTTCTTCCTGCTCTAAAATCTCGGGATGTCAATTCCTGCACCACAAATGCTTGGTCACATAGCCTCAAAAACTGCCTGTAGCATTGCAACAAACCCGAGAACCTGAAACTAGTTTTTTGTTAGACAGGAAGCTCCCTTGCACCCACTCCCTTCTCAAACGTATGTATACCAATTTCAGTGTTGCAAAACATTGGGGTAAAGAGGATGTCCCCTCAATAGTGAACTCCATTCATGAGTGATCTTTTATTTTTTTGCACATAGATGATGAGAAAGTGATGTTTATGACCTAAAGTATTAATCAAATTTAGAAAAGCCTATTTTTGTTTTGTTCTGTTTTTTGACTGAGAAATATTAGATGACCAGTGTGTCTACATGATCAACAAATAGAAATGTTTAAACCCCCAATTGTTTCTTTTCTCCCTAGTTCTATTTCTGTGTCCTACAGATGCTCCAGAATGTGATTTTCCTCACCATAACTACATTTTGCTGATCAAATAAAAGATAACCGCTCTGTTTTTGGAAATTATATAATGTACTATATTCTTCCCACAAGAAGAAACGTATTTTCATTCTTTTCCTCTCAGATATTATATTCCTCATTGTGAAAATACCTTTCGCCTTCCACTTTGAAGCAATTTTTTTGCCATCTACCTTAATTGGTGGATTGGTCTACATCCCAGTTTTCAGCACCCTATGAGCAAACTATGCCTTTGATTCAATCCTCCTCCATAACTTCCCATGGCATCTTTTTCTAAATTTCTTCTAGAAGTTCTTCTTGAGTCTGTTAGTATCAAAGAGACAGTCCTGATAATCACTTCTGCTTAACATAAATGTTTTCCTCTGCCTCTGTCACTTTCCACCTTTAGTACATGACACTAATACTGACAATATGTAAAGTTGGAAGTCTAAATACCCCAGCTTCCAACTTCTTTGAAAGGTTTAACCTATCTTTTCCAATTTTACTCCCCACAGACAAACTCATCACAAATAACTTTAATCTTTTGGATCTTGGATTCACTCGGTATTACCTCTGAGGGATAAATGTCCGAACAGATACAAGACCTTGTGTAGTATTTTATTCTTATGTTTGTATTACAATTCTTAATCGGGGTAGTGCGCTGATCACAACTCATCATTTGCAGTTATTGTCCAGGTGAAATATTCACAATGAAAAAAAAAGTGGAATAGACAGACAGTAAACTTTATATATCAAAATAGAACTGAAAACAGCAATACGTAATATATGTACAATAACAATTAATAGATATAGTAACAATTATGAGAAATATGTACATTTTGCATGATTATATTTCAGGTTTACCTCATGGTGGAAATGCTTTGGGGTAATGAAAGCCTTTGCAAGGGAGGTGAGTTAAAAGGTGTTAGTAGTTGAGTGATAGTAAGGTTAGACTTTAAGGGGCCTTTAGGTGATATGGATAATGCGATAAGTACAGTTTAATTTAGTGTGAAAGAATTTTTTTTAAGTTCATCATAACATCATTATCATTTGTGTCATGATTATGTGGTACTAATCACCTTCCCATCCATTCCCCAAGAAGTCATTTACTTACTGCACTAGGTTTTCATAATTTACTTACGCACTCTTCTCCCATTTTCCATCATCTCTATCTTTATGTATTTCATCCCTTCCATACTACTAATATGTTTTTCTACAAGAGGCTTGTCTACTGCTCCCACTGTAAGCTGGACCTTCTTTCTCTAGTAACATTCTTACTTCAGATTTTCTTGAACCCCTTCAAAAATATCTCATACCCCAGGTAATAGCCCATTCAGCCTTTCAGCAATAGGAATGTCATAATACTGGAAATGATAAAACTTATTCCACCAACCCACAGCTCTCCCTAGAGATGGACCAACACTGTGTGTGAAGGTTATCATAACTAGGAGGAAGAGATGAAGCAATGGAGCTCAGCCTTTGCTGGTCGTCCTCTCCACCTCTACCTCTGTCAACACCCCATTATTGATGATTACATGAATTCTAGATTTGTTAGTGCTCTTCTCCCTAAACTATTACCTATTCCAGTTTCCTCTAATATTCTGAGACTTTATTCAGTGGTATCAAAACCTTTCCTAATGCTACAAAATGAAGCCAATGTCTGCCTCACGTCATATCTCCAGGCATTTTCAATTAATTAACCCATCTTGCACCAGCTGCCTTCTAGAGTTCTTTCATTCACAAATCCTTGTTCACCTTCTCCAAGAAGCTTGGGGAATAAACTTTCCATCCTCCACTCACTCTAGCATAAATGTTAGAATTCACATTTAACAGTGAAATGGAGTGATAACTACCTGGTTCAGAGCATCTTGTCCTAATTTGGGAATAGCAGCTGTCCACACTATAGAAAAAAACTCACGCAATACACTTGAGTCTTTTTCTAGAGTGTGGGAAGTGGCTAGAAAAAGACTCTGGTAAAAAAAATGTGACTTTCTGGTCCCATTATAGATTTCCTGTAACTGCTGTAGAGCCCTCTTTACTATAACCTTATAAAATTCCATATTCAACCTGTCACCCCCTGTGTCTTGCCTGTCTTCATTTCTTTTAGTGCTACTGCAACTTCATCTGTTGTTATCTCCAGTTGTAAATCTGCACTGACATTTTCACCTAACCTTAGTACCAGCTGTATCGTACTTGATTTGTTCCTCTCTACGATATTACAGCTAACGCCTATCAGGGAATAAAAAAATACGTTTATAAAAGTCTTTCATAAACTTTCAAACCCTTCTCCTCATGTGCCATGTGTCTGGATGGCTTTTTTAAAATTAAAATTTGAATATGTTTTCCATTTTCTTTTAACCTTCATGTTAAGAATTTGCCTTTCTCATCCTGAACCCACCAAAATCTTGCCTGCTTAATCTACCTTTTTCCATCTCAGTAATATCCAGTTTCATTACCTCCTTTTTCAGGAGTTGATTTTTTAAACACCTTCACTCTTTCTCTTTGTAAACCTGTCCTTCTACTCCTTGTTGTTTTTAAAGATCCTTCAAACTTTTTTCCAGTGTTCACAAAACAGCTTGTTCCTCCATTTCCCAATGCCCTTCTTTTGATGTAATTTTCTCTTTTTGCACATTTAATTGAATTTCCCACCTGTGCTTCTCAATTCTATCACATTTGCGGTTATTAGTTAATTTCACCCTCCTCCTTCTTCTTCTTTCATCTGTTCCCATTAGAGTTTGCAACAGCAGATCGTCTGTTTCTATTTCTTCTTGTCCTCTGCATCTTGTTCTGTCACACCAACCACCTGCATGTCCTCTTTCACCACATCCATAAACCTTATCTTAGGCCTTCCTCTTTTCCTCTTACCTGACAGCTCCATTCTTAAAATTCTTTTCCCAATATACCCAGCATCCCTCATCAGCACATGTCCAAACCAATGCAATCTTGCTTCTCTGGCTTTGTCTCCAAACCGTCCAACCTGAGCTGACCCTCGAATATACTGATTCCTAATCCTGTCCATCCTCATCACACCCAATGCGCATCTTAAACTGTGCTACCTCCAGCTCTGACTCCTGCCTTTTTATCAATGGCACTGTCTCCAACCCATAGAACATAGCTTGTCTCATTACCCACTTGTAGGCCTTACCTTTCACTCTTACTGGTACCCATCTGTCACAAAACACTCCTGACACTGTTCTACACCCATTTCACCCTGCCTGTACTCTCTTCTTCACCTCCCTTCTACACTCACCATTACTCTGAACTGTTGATCCAGTTTCCCCCTAACAATCTTTAACATTTCATGCGTTCTTATTTTCCTCATCCAATTTCAACTCTTTCACTGCCTGCAAGCTCCTTACTAATGTGAGTCTCCAGTCCTCATCTCTAAAGATGCAACATACAGTAGAATCTGGCCCCTCCCAAGAACCTATCCATCCTGCTTCTCTGTACTCTATTGTTCCTAGAGAAGGTAAATCCCTTTTTCTTTAGATTTTGTCTTCTCCAAATAATTACCTGGTGTTCTTCCTTTTTGCATCTTTACAACAGCTATTTAATTGCCCCATGTTTCTCAGACTTCCAGTGCCCTTAGATTCAAATTCATCCATCCTTCCCGAAGTTGGGTTCAGAGTTATAATTGGACCTGAGGGTCTATATCCAGCACTTGAATCCATAATGCTGTGAGCATGCAAAGGTGATATTCAGGGCAGATTTCTCACTCCTTTCCACCCACACCTTTCTGAATATCAGACAGTCACAATCTATTTTATCTACTATGTACCTTTCATGTACAACTTACCTACATTTATACATTTATAAGTAATCAGTCTCATTACTGACCACTAGCAACCCTCACCTGTATACAGCACTCCTGTACCAAATTTTCAACACTTATTTCACTTGATCACATTATAAATGTTGTCTTCCTACTTCTGACCCTTCTCTTTCATTTTCTCCACCACTCTTATTACTTGCCTACCTTATACACACTCCATTTTGGAGGCAAAATGTGCACATAAATAGCTTTTACCACTGAAATACTTTATGTATCTTATAATGGCCCTGTCCTATTCCAGTTTCAAAGCTGTGTCCTACCCCTTGGTGCTTCAACTCACTAACCATCTCCTGTTAATCGTAAAGGCAAAGTCTCCTTGCAAAGTTGGAAGAACATGTATTCTGTCTCTGAGGCATCAGCTAAACTACACTGTTGGAAACTCCTGGTGTTCTGGCTGGTGTGATTCTCAAACAATCTGGAAATATATCGCTGATTAATACGTATATTTCTTGGCATTTTAACCTTTCAGAGTTCTGCATTCTCTTAATTTTGCCTGACTGAATTATTGTTTGCCTGACTGAATTATTTTATATATTTTCTGGCATTGTTTTGTGTTTTTCATCTGTCCTGAAACTGCTTCCCCCTTATTTCTGGGGCAGAGTATATACAACTGGTCTAACAGCTTTTGTGTTATCTGATTGCTTCAAGGCTTGCTAATTTAAAAATAGTTTCTGTTTGTAAATTCTTGCATACACTGTTGGAAACTCCTGGTGTTCTGGCTGGTGTGATTCTCAAACAATCTGGAAATATATCACTGATTGATAAGTATATTTCTTGGCATTTTAACTTTTCAGAGTTCTGGATTGTCTTAATTTTGCCCGACTGAATTATTGTTTGCCTGACTGAATTATTTTATATATTTTCTGGCATTGTTTTATGTTTCTCATCTGTCCTGAAACTGCTTCCCCCCTATTTCTTAGGTGGAGTTTATAAAACTAGTATAACAGCTTTTGTGTTATCTGATTGTTTCAAGGCTTGCTGATTTAAAAATAGTTTCTGTTTGTAAATTCTTGCATACACTGTTGGAAACTCTTGGTGTTCTGGCTGGTGTGATTCTCAAACAATCTGGAAATATATCGTTGATTGATAAGTATATTTCTTGGCATTTTAACCTTTCAGAGTTCTGCATTGTCTTAATTTTGCCTGACTGAATTAGTGTTTGCCTGACTGAATTATTTTTTATATTTTCTGGCATTGTTTTATGTTTCTCATCTGTCTTGAAACAGTTTTTTTTCCCTTCCCTCCCACCCTATTCTTGTAGTGCTGTTATAGTTGGTGGCTTTGCAGTTGCCCGCCCCTACTGTAAATTTGATCTGGGACACCCCTCCTAGTCTGGTGTTCACTCTACTTAATACAGAGAGAACATTTGAGAAGGTCATCCCACTTAGGTTCTTAACCTTGTATTTTTCCTTCTGTTCCTCCTTCCTCTCTCCTTACACTTTACTAAAAAAATACACTTTATTTTGCTTTTGCCTCTTCTTAAAAGTACTCAATTGTATTTATTCTGCTGCATTTATTACTGCTTGGTAGTAGCCTGATTAAATTGTAACTGTTATTCTAAGCCTTTTTGTTTAAGCACTTGGGCTTCAGACCAGTTGTTTTACATTAGGAAGGTTTGTGGTCTGCACTGTTGTGGCAGGATAGGTAGCTTACATACTTCTAAATTGACAATTGCTGATGGAAGGCTCAGTGTCTGTTATTCTAAAAGTGTATTAGTTCTGGTTTAAGCACTTGGGCTTCAGGCCAGTTATTTTACATTAAGAAGGGTTGTGGTCTGCACTCTTGTGGGAAGAGAGGTTAGATTTTGCCCTTCTGAGCTAGACATTTCTGGTTAAAGGATTATTGTGCCTGATTATTTGAACTGTTTCTTTCTAAAATTGGTGTGCCTTGTTTGCTGTAACATAGACTAGATTCAGGCATGCTGACTCTAGCTTTGTTTGTATAACTTGAGCACTAATCCAGGCCATTTGTTTGTAGAAGGTTCCTCTGCACCCTAGTGGCAGGAGTGTGTAGTTATAACTTGTCTGATTGAAGACTGCTGGAACAGGGCTCAGTTTTGAGCTTTTTTACTGGTTAAATGGGTAATTTGTTTAAATCAGTTTGCTCATTTTCTATTGTTATATTAAAAAAAAAATTGCACTTTATTCATCTGCTTTTACTGTATTTGTGTTCATTCCTAATTTATTGCATTTATTCTGCTGCATTTATTACTGCTTGTTAGAAGTCTGATTAAAGTGTAACTGTTATTCTAAGCTTTTGGTTGAAGCACTTGGGCTTCAGACCAGTTGTTTACATTAAGAAGGTTTGTGGTCTGCACTGTTGTGGCAGGACAGGTAGCTTACATCCTTCTGAGTTGGGAGTTGCTGATTGAAGGTTTAGTGTCTGTAATTCTAAGAGTATATTAGTTCTGGTTTAAGCACTTGGGCTTCAGGACAGTTGTTTTACATTAAGAAGGCATGGGCTGCACTCTTCTGGGAGGAAAGTGTAGATTCTGCCCTTTTGAGCTGGGAGTTTCTGGTTAAAGGCTTATTGTGCCTGCTTATTTGAACTGTTTCTTTCTGAAACTGGTACAACTTGCTTCCTGTAGCATAGACTAAATTCAGACCTATTGAATCTAGCTTTGTTTGCATAACTTGAGCACTAATCCAGACCATCTTTTTTGGACAAGATTCCCCTGCACCCTAGTGGCAGGAGTGTGCAGTTAGAACTTGTCTGATCAAAGACTGCTTGAACAGGGCTCAGTTTTTAGCTTTTTATTGGTTAATTTGTTTAAATTTTTGCTCATTTGCTATTGTTATATTAAAAAAAATACAGTTCATGCATCGCCACTTAGCTAGGGTTAAACTATTCCTGGCGCCATAAAGTCTGCTCTTCAAATTTTCCCTTAGAACTAACCAGTTTTTTTTAGTTTTAGCGCTCAGATCTGTTTCTTTGAGCATACCACTTGTTCAGAACTTCTTGTAAGCACTAAATAAGCTACAAATTACTACAGCACTCAACTTTCCTCACTTGTCTAGAGGAAAACAGTTAGTAGTAGTTAATAAATAAGCACCTTTCCAAGCATGTCTAAGGGTCAGCTCCCGGTGTTTTCTCCTGTCTACCTGATGAATCTGGGCATCTTGGGGCAATGCAGCAATTGCCTTATGTACACAGACAACCCTCTCCTCCTACCACCCAACACTACAACTTGTGAAAGATGAACTTATAGAGCCAAACTTGAAGCAAAGCTCTCTTCACCCAAAACTGGACTAGACAGTCAAGAGGAGAAGGTATACACTTGCACCACACCACACTCATCACATAGTCCCTCAAAACCTACACCACCAAAACACACACATAGCAACACAAAACACACACCTATATTCACGGAGGCTCTCAATAAATATCTGCTCAAACAACAGAGACTTCCAAAGCAGAAACGCATGCAACCTCCACCCCCCCCCAACACAACCCAAATGACACATAGCCCACAAACTCAGTATGCCACTCAACCACAGCCCATAAGGCATAACAACATAATCAACACTCTAGTCATAGGTGACTCTGTAGTCAGGAAAACTGATGTTCCACTTACCGGGCTAACCAAGGAGAAAGTTAGTGTCAGCTGCCTGCCGGGTGCCAGGATCTGCCACATAACACATGCACTCAGGTCACTCCACATCAAATACAAATATGACTCTGTCATTGTCCATGTTGATGTGAATGACCTGAGATGTACCTCCCTGGACTACATGAAAAGAGACATGGAGGAGCTCTCCGATCTTGTAGCCCAGGCAGGTATGACCCTGGCCCTGAGTAGCATCCTGCCATCACCCAGAATGCTACCATATTGCAAGGACAAAATGATTGACTTCAACAATTGTCTAAGCTTCTGGTGTCATTCTAAGGGGATCTAGTATCTGCCTGGGATGACATGATCGACAGACCATGATGCTTTGCCAGAGATGACCTGCACCCTTGGGATTCCAGATACTGGCTAAGGCTCTTGCCATCCATATAGTGCCCTTTTTAGGCAAGGTTGAAATGACAAATTCACCACCATAACAGATACAAACAAGCAAAATCTGAGGGTAATGCTACACAGTGCTAGAAGTCTAAACCTCAAAATGCATTCACTTGAGGCAGTCCTTAAAATGGAGAACATCGACATCTGTGCAGTGACAGAGACCTGGCTCAAGGCTCCAGAGAGCACCCCTGCATTACCAGGCTATAATTCATACCACACCTATCGGCCACCTAACTTGGGCCGAAACACTAAAGGCGGAGGTGTGTCCATATTCATTAAGGATATCCACACCTTCAGGCTAGTTGCTCAGCATAATGCATCTGAGATTATCAAAGTGCAACTAACTCTGGGCAAGACTGCAATCCAAATTGAAAATTGCTACAGACTCCCCGCCATGCCCCAGGAATCTCACTCCTCATTTCTTGATACACTGGAAAATATTAGGGTACATCCCAACACCCTAATAATGGGAAATTTCAACTACCCCACCATTAACTAGGAAAACTACTCATGTACCAACTCTTTTGCTAAATGTTTTCTGGAATTCATAAATTACAATGCCTTGGATCAACTTATCCTCACCCCACCAGGGGCAGCAATATCCTAAACCTGGCCATTACCAACATGGGCGACCAGTGTTCCACAGCAGAGGTCAATTCCTCATTGGTCAGATCTGACCACAGGCTAATTAGCCTAGACATCCACATCCCGCCCTCATCCCCCATTAGGGAGACCATTGTAAAATATTTCTCCAAAACCAACTTCACGCTTCTTAAGACAGAAATGGCAAACTTCATGACACCCATGCAGACGGACAATAGAGGTACGACTGCTGAATCCTATACAAATGCACTTTATAAGCACTTACATGAGTGCATGGATCGTGCTATTTCTAACAGAACCAAGATGCTATCCTCCAAAAAAAGGAAGCCAATCTGGTGGTCCCCTGCCATAAACAAACTCTACAACAGAAGAAAGAAACTGTTGCAAAAAAGAGTAAAATCCCATGATTGGAAGAACTCCCTGGTCATCCTTAGTAAGAAGCTGATATCCCTCATAAAATCCTCAAAAGCTAGTTATGAAAACAAAATTGCCACTGATTCTAAAGACAACCACAAAGCATTCTATAGCTATGTCAAGAATCTCAATGGCAACACTCAGATCTGCTCTGAGTTACAGCACAATGACACTAAATATACAGAACCAACTGATATTGCCAACATCCTGGCAGATAGGTTCAGTGCTAACTTTATCCCTCTCTCACCCCCTAAAGGGCCCATCTCTATACTGGAAGAATGCAAAGTTCCTGTAATCACAGCTGCACAGGCAAAAACCACACTCTCCAAAGCCAAGAACACAGCATCCATGGGACCTGACAACATCCCAGCCTGCATTCTACATGAACTACAGAATGAACTGGTACCCCACCTAAGCACCATGTTCAATCATAGCCTCACCTCAGGCTTTGTGCCCACTGAATGATGCACAGCGACGGTTATCCCACTCCAGAAAGGGGGAAGAACCACGGATCCCGATAACTGCTGCCCCATTAGCCTAACTAGCCTGGTCTGCAAGGCCATTGAACGTATCATCTTGGAACTTATAAACAAAGACATTGGTAATCTGCAAAATATGGACCCCCACCCAGTTCGGGTTTGTAAAAGGCAGATCATGTCTCCTTAACCTGATAGACTTATTTAAAACAGTCACCAAAGCCTTAGATGAGGGTAAGGTGGTTCACACAGCCTATCTAGATCACGCCAAGGCTTTTAACACCATCACCCACTCTGGAATTATAGATAAACTCACTAAATTTGGTATAAACCCCTATGTCACAAGATGGGTTGCCAACTGGCTCACTGATAGAACCCACACTGTGAAAGTAGCAGACTCCAAATCTGACTCCAGACCAGTGAAAAGTGGCATACCACAACGTTCCGTCCTCTCCTGTTTGGTATCAACTTTTCTGAAGTACAGGCTAACACAAAAGGACTTTGGCTAATGAAGTTTGCAGATGACTGCAAACTAGGAGCCATAACTGAAACTCCTAACGATGTGGACATCCAACAAAAGGGCCACACTGAGACAGATGTCTGGTGTCAAAGCCATGGCCTCAAGCTCAGTGCCAAAAAGTGCATTGTCATCCCCTTTGGTAAAACCTCTGTACCCATGAGCTACCACACAGGTGGTAGTCTACTTAACACCAAATGTCTGATAAGAGATCTTGGGACACAGGTGGACAGTAGTCTCTCCTTTGATAATCACATCACCACAGTAGTCAGGAAATCCTTCTACGTGGCACACCTCATCACAAAAGGTTTCTCATCCAGGAAAAAAGAGGTTATTGTTCCCCTCTACTCATCACTCATTAGACCCATTATAGAGTACAACACCCCTTTTGGTATGTACCTCACAAGACATCTACAACAACTGGAAAGGCTGCAGAAGTACCTCACAAAGTGGATTACCAGCCTCAACCAGATGCCCTATGCAGACCATCTCAAAAAACCCCTACTTTACTTCATTGCATATCATATACTCAGAGGCGATCTCTGTCTAACATACAAAGCTATGTCAAACCCAGAGCTGTTGGATATGCTCCACTTAAAGAAATCCCAATTTTTCCAACCTACTCACTCTAGGAAACTAAACCTTGTCACCACAATAAACAGGACATGCTGGAGGGATAGATTCCTGTCCCAGAGACTTCCCATACCCTGGAATAAACTACCTATCTATATCAAACAAAACTCCTCATTAGCATTCTTCAAGAAAAGTCTTGATGACTGGATGTGAAATAGGAAATTCACCCTGGGGATCAGCTATGTGGCTCTGCTCGACAGGGGCACAGAAAAATAATTTTCTTGGGTGGCGAAAGCCAGGGTACCTTTTTAGCTAGGCTTGTATAGGCCCTAGGGCTGATAGCCTAATACCTACCTATGAACCTATAAACCTATGAACTATGAAGACTTCTGCTCTGCCTGCCTGGTTTATGTATGTGAACAAGTCCTAACCCTGTTAATGCTTAACCATTTCTGACCTTCCAAAGGTCCTTTAATCCCCATATAGCAACTATATGCTCTCTTGTACCTAGTGCTATTATTGTTCAAATGCCATATAACCCCCCCCCCCCTTCAGAGGTGTTTTATCTAGGTACATGTTTCAAAAAGCAAATGTGATTAGAGATATCTGTTAATTGCGGTACCTCTTGCCATTGTCCCGAGAAAGATAAATTACACAGCATCTGGAATCGCCCCATGATCATTGGTGGTTCTCTTAATGCTCAATTCTTTAAGCTGATATTTGGTGGATTATAGTAATACAAAATTGATATTTTATGCTATAACATACAGAAAAAGCTAATTCATACTGTTATGTCCATTATGGCTGTCCCACCCCATGCAACCTCTGACAGGATGCTGACCCTTAAAAGGAACACAGTTAATTTATAATTGTTGTTTATTTATTTTAATTAGTTTACCATTATGGAACATGGATTACAAATGATCAGTCTAAGTCTCAGTTTGGGACAGAATTTATCAGAACAAGATAATTTGACATTCATATAGAAAAGCAAATATAATATTTGAGAAGAAAGAATCTGAGATTATATAAACAAAGACACAAGCATAACACAGTTGCTAAGTGGTTAGAGAAGTATGCAGTAGTATACAACATGTAAAAGATAGATAGTAGACATATATTGTAATAGTTATGTACAACACAGGCATTAGATCCTTGAAAGATAAAGGTGGACATTAAGTGAAGAACAGTAGGTATTCAGTTAACAGTGCAGGGATGTAAGTATGCAGGATAGGATGAGTACGTTTTTGTTTTATATCCTTGGAGGTAGGACATTGGCTTTAGCCATTTTGTAGAGGTGTGCTTTTAGTTGGGATCAGAATTTTTGTAAGTGGTCATTTGTTTACGGCCAAGCAGAAAGATATACTGATCTGTACATTGAGGGTTTGTTTTAGGAGAAGTGTGGAAGCTGATTTATGTAAGTTCTTAGACTGTAGGAAGAGTAGTCTAATTAATTTTGCTGATAAAGGTGTGAAGGTCTGATTCTATAGGAGTTTAGATAGTTGCAAGGCAATTAAAAGGTCTGACTTTGTTTGAGAGGGAGCTGTTGTGCATTTTGCAGAGTTTTCTGGTAGTGCTCTTGTTTTTCTGAATGTGTTATCAAGCTGCTGGTTTTGTTGTTGTTGAGTGTGAATGAGTGTGTAGATTCTTTTTGAAATGTAAGCTATTAATGGAAGTCCATATTCTAGTTGAATGGGTAGGATAACTTTCCTTATTGTTTGTTATCCTGGAAACCTTTGAGAGGAAGGAGGAGATTTTAGTGGCTCACAACAGAAGCATGTTAATGCTTAGTTATCAGTTAGATTTGCATGGAGAAAAAATTCAGCAATACCATCTCTGTGACAGACATCTTGCCCTGAAAATAGCTTGACAGACCATATATTTCTAAGATACCTATCTATATATAATATATATATATATATATATATATATATTATATATATATATATATATATATATATATATATATATATATATATATATATATATATATATATATATATGTATTTATAGGTATATGTATATACCTATATTTCAGATGATCAAGTTTTCAGGAACTTGAAATTCATATGGACACGACCATATGACTGAGTTTCCGAAAACTCGAACATCAAAAAAAAAATCTACCTTTTTTACCATTTGGCAGGGGGAAAGCCTCCCTGCACCCCCACAAAACCTGCAAATTATATACACCAACTCCAAGATCACACTTAAGTGAAGAAAAGGGTAGATTTTCCTGATCCCTGCTTTACAGCGATCTTCATTCAAAAGCTTCAGGTTTCCAAAAACTTGATCATATAGTCTGCACCATATGAATTTCGGATTTTTGAAAACTTAATCAACTGGTACGGATCTATATATATATATATATATATATATATATATATATATATATATATATATATATATATATATATATATATATAGGTTCATAGGTTCATACGTAGGTACTAGGCTATTGGCCCTAGGGCCTATATAAGCCTAGCCAAAAAGATACCCTGGCTTTCGCTACCCAAGAAAATTATTTTCCTGTGCCCCTGTCGAGCAGAGCCACAGAGATGATCCCCAGGGTGAATTTCCTATTTCCCATCCAATCATCAAGAATTTTCTTGAAGAGTGCTAATGAGGAACTTTGTTTGATATAGATAGTAGTTTGTTCTAGAGTATGGGAAGTCTCTGGGACAGGAATCTATTCCTCCACCATGTTCTGTTTATTGTGGTGACAAGGTTTAGGTCCCTAGAGCATGTAGCTCACAGGGATTGGGATTTCTTTAAGTGGAGCATGTCCAACAGCTCCAGGTTTGACATAGCTTTGTATGATAGGCAGAGATCGCCTCTGAGTAGGCGATATGTGATGGAGTAAAGCTGGAGTTTTATTGAGATGGTCTGCATAGTGCATCTGTTTGAGGCCAGTAATCCTCTTTGTGAGGTATTTCTGCATCCTTTCCAGTTGTTGTAGATGTCTTGTGAGGTATATACCAAAAGAGGCATTGTACTCTATAATGGGTCTAATGAGTGATGAGTAGAGGGGAACAATGACCTCTTTTTTCCTGGATGAGAACCCTTTTGTGAGGTGTGCTACATAGAAGGATTTCCTGACTACTGTGCTGATGTGATTATCAAATGAGAGACTACTGTCCACCTGGTTTCCAAGATCTCTTATCACACATTCGGTGTTAAGTAGACTGCCATTTATGTGGTAGTTCATGGGTACAGACTTTTTACCAAAGGGAATGACAATGCACTTTTTAGCATTGAGCTTGAGGCCATGCCTCTAACACCAGGCATCTGTCTCAGTGAGGTCCTTCTGTAGGATGTCCACATCATATGGAGACTCAACTATAGTTCCTAGTTTGCAGTCTTCTGCAAACTTCATTAGCCAGAGGCCTTCTGTGTAAGCCTGTACTTCAGAGAAGTAGATACCAAACAGGAGAGATCCCAGGACTGAACCCTGTGGCACTTCACTTGTTATTGGTTTGAAGTCAGATTTGGCGTCTGCAACTTTTACAGTGTGGGTTCTGTCAGCGAGTCAGTTGGCAACCCATCTTGTGACATAGGGATTTATACCTAGTTTAGTGAATTTAGCTATAATTCCAGAATGGGGGATGGTGTTGATAGCTTTGGCGAGGTCAAGATAGGCTGTGTGAACCACATTACCCTTTTCTATGGCTTTGGTGACTGCCTCAAAGAGGTTGATCCGATTCAGAAAGCATGACCTGCATTTCACAAACCCGAACTGGGTGGGGTCCAGAGTTTGGAGGTTACCAATGTCTTTGTTTATGAGTTCCATGATGATATGTTCCATGACCTTGCAGACCAGGCTCACCAGGCTAATAGGGTGATAGTTCCCACCATCAGTGGTGGCTCCCCTTTTGTGCAGTGGGATAACTGTTGCTGTTCGCCATTCAGTGGGCACAAAGCCTGACATGAAACTATGATTGAACATGGTGCTTAGATGGGGAGCCAGTTCATTCTGAAGTTTATGTAAAACACAGCCTGGTATGTTGTCCGGTCCGATGGATGCTGTGTTTTTGGTTTTAGAGAGTGCAGCTTTTACCTGCATAGATGTGATTACAGGGACTCTGCATTCTTCCTGTATAGATATGGGCCCTTTAGGGGGTGAGAGGGGGGTAAAGTTATCACTGAACCTATCTGCTAGGATGTTGGCAATATCAGTTGGTTCTGTAATTTTCGTGCCATTGTGCTGTAACTCAGAGCAGATCTGGGTGTTGCCACTGAGATTCTTGACATAGCCATAGAATGCTTTGTGGTTGCCCTTAGAATCAGTGGTGATTTTGTTTTCATAGCTAGCGTTGGAGGATCTTAGAAGGGATCTCAGCTTCTTACTGAGGCTGACCAGGGAGCTCCTCCACTCATGGGATTTTATTCTCTTTTGCAGCAATTTCTTCCTTCTGTTGTAGAGTTTGTTTATGGCAGGGGACCACAAGATTGGCTTCCTTTTTTTTGAAGGATAGCATCTTGGTTCTGTTTGAGATAGCATGAGCCATGCACTCATGTAAGTACTTAAAAAGTGCATTTGTGTAGGATTCAGCAGTCGTAACTGTATTGTATATCTGCATGGGTGTCATGAATTTTGTCACTTCTGTCTTAAGAAACCTGAAGTTGGATTTGGAGAAATTTTTTACCGTGGTTTTCTTAATGGTGGGTGGGGGTGGGATGCGGATATCTAGGGTGATTAGCTTATGGTCGGATCTGACCAGCGAGGAGTTAACTTCAGGTGTGGCACACCGGTCATTCATACTGGTAATGACTAGGTCTAGGATACTGTTGCCCGTGGTGGGGGTGTAGATAAGTTGATCCAGGGCATTGGAATTTATGAATTCCAGAAAGCATTGATTGAAGGAGTAGTTTTCCCAGTTAATGGTGGGTTAGTTGAAATCGCCCATTATTAGGGTGTTTGGTTGAACCCTAATATTTTCCAGTATATCAAGAAAAGAGGAGTGGGAATCCTGGGGCATGCTGAGCAATCTGTAGCAAGCTACAATTTGGATTGCAGTTTTGCCCAGAGTTAAGTGCACTTGGATAACCTAGGATGCATTATACTGCGCAACTAGCCTGGAGGTGTGGATATCCTTAATGAATATGGACACACCTCTGCCTTTGGTGTTCTGGTCCAGGTTAGATGGCTGAAAGGTGTGGTATAAGTTATAGCCTGGAAATGCAGGGGTGCTCTCAAGAGCCTTTAACCAGGTCTCAGTCACTGCACAGATATCAATGTTCTCCATTTTAAGGAGTGCCTCGAGTGACTGCATTTTGACATTTAGACTTCTAGCAATGAGTAGCATTACCCTAAGTTTTTGCTTGCCTGTTCCTGTTATGGTGATGAATTTGTCATTTGAACCTTGCCTAAAAAAGGCAGTATAGGGACGGCAAGACCCTTAGCCAGTATCCAGGGTGACAGGTGCAGGCCATCTCTGGCAAAGCATCGTGGTCTGTCGACCATGTTGTCCCAGGCAGACAGATACTGGATCCCCTTAGAATGACACCAGAAGCTTAGCCAATTGTTGAACTTCCACCGACATCTCAGCTTCCCAGCTGGGTTGTGTTTTTCCATTTCAGCTATGACTACATGCAGATTTTTCAGGATGCTTCTTTACATACCATGTAACATTAGGATTGTCTATGCCCAGTATTTATCCCAAATCTTACAGGAGCCCCATATGTAGGAACTCTTACATGACATTCTTAATCAGGGTCTAGCTGCTTTTCAATGGACCAAAAAAGAAGATTTCCTTTGCATTTTCCTCACTATATACCTTTGGATAACTCTTTGACTAGTTTAATCTTACACACACAAATCTTTCCTCCATCTGCATTTATCTATCTATCTATCTCTGGGAGCCCAATAAGATTATACACAACACAAAATAAACTGACATCTGAAGCACACATTGCCTCATCTTTTCTTTATCCATTCCCCTTGCCATACATATCCCAGGTGATGTGCATTGCGGTCGGCGGGTGCTGCATGAAGTGACCTCCTTTACTACCTCCCCTACATACAATACAGAGAAAACTGGAAGGTGACACTCTGAGATCTACTGTGAACTACTGTCCCAATTGAGTTAAAACCTGATTTTCTCTTTATGGAATTCCATTTCATGTATGTTATTTGTTATTGTACATCCTTGATTTATGGGATCCCCTGTGCCTTAACCTCTGCAGCACATCACCAGGGTTGTATAATCCTCCCCCTCGTTCCAATCACTTCCTCATTGGTACAGTACTGAAATACTGATACCTACTACTTTCTCCTCTAGTACTCTGCGTATCCACATCTCTGTCTTACCTTTTTTACTCTGCACTGTCCCCTGCTCCATGCTTCCCTAGCTCTCCTGCCTTTTTTCTTATTCTCCATCATATTCTGCCCTTTCTTCCCTTCCTATTAATTCCTGTAATAGCTTCCCACCCTTGGGAATGCTACTACGCATACATATATTTTTTCTCTTAAAATTAAGGGGTTTCTTCTTTACACTGCTAGCTGTTTACAACAGTCATTCTTTCATGACTTTCCCCAAATCTCTCACAGCAAGCTCTCTCTCTCTCTCTCTTAAGTTGAACTACACATAAACAAAATAAAAAAAAAACACATCTAATACAAAAAGCAGTGATCAATGCTAGTTTTTTGGTTGATCTCTGCTGTTTCCAGAAGTCTACTCATCCCGCTCCGTTCCCTTACCCCCATTGTCACCCACCCCTGTAACCATTTATTTTATAGTCATAGACCACATCCCTCAATTGCCAACCATCACCTTCCATCCACCCAATTATCCAATCACATTGCACTACTTCCTGTCCCTAAGTAAATAATCACACCTCATCTCCACTGTATCATCCCTCCTAACTTTGAATTACTTAATAACCCTCCATTCTCAGCCTAACTATCCTCAAAACTAGGACCATCTCCATACTCTACATACTCATGCTCTAAAACCCTACTCTATACCTTCATAGTTACAATGCTGTTTCTTCTCTCAGCCCTCACCACTTACCATACTCAACTTCATAACAACATCTCCCCCATGGCAAACTGCAGGAATAAGCCATCTGTTGATACATTACATTTTCAAATAGCTCCATGCCTCTTTAGATCCTCCTATATAATAGACAGTCACCTAATTACAATTCTCTAACCTGTATAAAACATGCTAAAATAATTTATATGTTTACAAAACTCTACCTACACATATTGAAAAAACTTACTTGCTATGGTGACATACACCACAATCCTGGACTTAACACAATAACCAACCCTAACCCTGATCAGCTTACCTCACTACACCACAGACAAAAGTCCTCTCTCCTGTTCCTCAGCCTGAATGTCAGCAGTATCTTAAATAAAGTTCATGACCTTCATGCCCTACTAGCCCTATATAAACCTGAGATTGTAGTACTCACAGAAACATGGCTAAAACCAGAGAACAATAATAATGAAATAACAGCTCCTGGCTACAATATCATACGCAGGGATAGAAATGGCAAAAAGGGCGTGGGGGGGTAGCAATATTATTCAAAGATCACCTCACCCTTGAACAACTTGATGTTAATATTCCTGACACCAACAATGCTAAACTCATCTTTACAAAATTAAAACTGAACCCTAATAAACACATAAGTATCATGGGTGGCTATTTCCCACCAGGTAACACTATGGAAAACCTACTAGACAGGATCTCAAACTCCCTTCCTCGAGAAACAATTATATTAGGAGACCTTAACATAGACTGGCGTAAGTGCTTCAGCCACAATCCGTCTACCACATTAACCTTCATGAGTTGACCGTACTTATCTCATCCCCCACTAGACCTGATAAAACATCCAAATGCCAGTCCATACTGTACTGGATTCTTATATCTGATCCCTCCCTCACATCCCAATCTGGGTGTCTATCTGATAGTCTCAACGAACATCTGCCAACCTACCTACTTGGAACTAGAACTCACCAACTCAGTCAGATGACCTTAAGAATAGTCAGGAACAAAAATAACTGTAAACCTATTAACTTCATCTCTGCCCTAAAATGCTGTAATTGGAAACCACTGACACAACTATCTCTTGATGAAGCAGTTCACTACTTTAATTCAACATTCTTAGAAATATTAAACCATCATGCACCCAGCAGAACTATAAGAATAAATGCAAAGTATGCTCCATGGCTAACTAATGAAACTAAATCCATTTTTAAATACAGATAGAAAGCTTGATTGCAATTTCACAAAAACAAAACACAAACAACAAAACAATGTTACTTAGAACTCCAAAACAAAGCCAAGAAACAAATAAAACTAGATAAAATTCACTATTACCAAAGAATCTAAGAGTACTGCGGTGGTGGTGCTGCGGTAGCGTTGTCACCTCCCAGTTAGACGTTGCACGTTCGATTCTCAGTTAGAGCATCTTCTGTGTGTCGACATGCGTGAATGGGCATTCCTTCATTGAAGGTTGTGCGTTAGGCCGGGCAAGCCAGCAAGTAAAAATCTACTGCCAATCATTAGCGGACCGGAGTTCTGCTGTGGCGACCCCTAACCGGGAAAAGCCAAAAGACAGACAGACCAAAGAATCTAAGAGAAACATGCTCACAACCCACAAAAATTCTGGGCTGCAATAAATTCTATATTTCAACCACAGAAATCTGCTACTCCAACACCAGCATTAGTAAACAACCATGATACCACTCAGTTCAATAAATATTTCACTGAAACTGTTCAGACCCTTGTACATTCTCAAATTAATATTAACTGCCCTTTCCCACAGTCCACCCAAAATAGCACAAACACCCAAGACAATCTTTCCTACTTTACCTTGCACCTAGTATCTACCAAAACTATTTTAAAACTCCTCCAGAAACTGAAACCAACCACCTTAGCTGCAGACAATCTACCAGACAAATATTTTCAGATAGCTGCAGAGGCAACAGCCATTCTTATTAATAGATCCATTTCTCACTGTTAGGTACCCACTGTTTGGAAAATTTCCCATATAATTACCATTACATAAGGGCAATAACTCCTTAGAACTCACTGACTACCATCCAATTGCTATTCTATCCCCCTTATCAAAAATAT
Source organism: Protopterus annectens (assembly GCF_019279795.1). Lineage (NCBI taxonomy): Eukaryota > Metazoa > Chordata > Ceratodontiformes > Protopteridae > Protopterus > Protopterus annectens. Next base: position 1,351,573,559 of record NC_056733.1, on the reverse strand, counting down.
TAGAAAGAGTTGTTTGCACTCAACTAGTGGACCACTTCCTACATAACAATTTACTGGCTAAATCTTAGCACGGCTTTAGACCCTTCCACAGTACCACCACTGCTCTACTGTCTTTCACTAACACAGTTAACCACTACAAAAACAGTCGACAAGTTGTGTCAATTGTATTCTTAGAGATATCTAAGGATTTCGATATGGTCAACCACAATACACTTCTTAATACCTTACCCACCCTAAACATCAGCACCTCCTCCATCTCATGGTTCAAGAGCTACCTATCCAATCAACAGCAAGCAGCCCAATGGTAGACCCAACTATCCCCTGTTTTACCAGTATCCCTAGGGGTCCCCCAGTGCTCCATCCTTGACCCATTACTCTTCTCTCTATTTACCAACCAGCTATCTTCCACCACACCCAATGCCTTAATAGTGCAGTATGCTAATGACACCACCCACACATGCCACCCACACATTAGATGACCTCCACTTCCTAACCCAAAAATGCTTCTCACTAGTCAAAACCTGGTTCACTAAATCCCAACTTATTCTTAACCGTAATAAAACAAAACTAATTATTTTCAGCCCAAGTAGATTTCTCCTCCCCCAAGTGATAATTTTAGCACCATATCCAGAAACAAAGCCAAGATCTCCCCATCCACCCACATAAAACTCCTAGGTGTAGAAACAGGCAACAATATACATTTTTGATATTCACATAGCCCAAACTATCAAAGTTCACAAAAAACTATGAATTCTGTATCAGAATAATACATTTTTCACTAAACACTCTAAAGCAACAATACACAGGACCCACCTCATATCCACCCTCCTATATATATCCCCAGTTTTAACTAACCTTCAGAAGGCTGACTTAAACAAATTAGAATCCTGTTACAATAAGATTGCTAGGTTTGCTGCAGAAGACTCATATAAGACCCATTACTGTGTATCACTCAAAACTGGTCTGAGCTGCCTCAGTTACTGCATCTCAATCAACTGTCACTTACACACACGCTATACCACTACCTTAATAAAGTCACAGCACTCCAGAATCTAATTCAGCCCTATACTACAACTAGACCATTAAGATCTAGTGACCAAAACCTTCTAAATGTTGTTAAATGCAATAACAATGCCGGGAAATCTATCTTTGGTTACTCTTTTTCTAAAGCTTGGAATATTCTGCCTGGCCACCTGACATCTACTAACTCTACAGCCCATTTTAAAAACTCTTAAAAACACACTATATGAACAACTGGTTATGTTCCTGTGACTCTTCAGAGTAAAGACCCACTTAATAATTCATCTTCCGTCATACAACTAATTGTCCTCATAACTAACCCTGCCTCATCCACTCATCTAACCCTCTTGTATCCTGTACCAATCCAATAATCACCACTTTAATCTGTTCACTCTAATCATTCTGCTCACTAATATCTTATTTCCTACTCATACTGTCATGACTCTGTTATTCTTCCTCCCTTTTTACTTAGTAACTGTTTAACTTCCATCACCATCTGACACAGTACGAGGTGTGAATGCTATGTTAATCCCACTTAAACTGTTGTTAGAAGTCTTTCATTTACAATGTGTGATTTAAAGATTGATCCCACAGATAGCTTTCTTAGCTATGTTTATTATATTACTAGGAGTTACATGCTGTTATTTGTGTGTCTCTTTTTGATTGTTATATGTTATCTGGAGCTGTATACTATCACTTTGTACTGCCTCATATTTTTAGTCTGTGATGTTATAATGCCTCCTTATCTTGCATTGTGTTTTTAATTGTTTTCATTTATAATAAACTATGCAATATTGAGCTTTTCTCCTCGAACCTCCGCTGAAAATGCACCTGTGTCCAGTTGGACTATCCTGGTAACGAAATGTAAAATAAATAAAAAATAAAAATAAATTTTCTTTCAGATAGCAAATGTTTTCCACAAGACTCAATTCTGTACCTTTAATGCATCTAAAGGTTTTAGTCATTCCATGTAAAGCAATGTTCTGGTTATTGTGCTGGAAACAGATAACATTTGTACTTCTTGATCTGCCAATATGACTGCTACAAACATTGTGATTGTGGTACCACTGGATGTACTTCCTACTCGATGTTTTCAGTTTTTGTTCCATGCTCCACTGCCTGTCCTTCCTGTAACATTGTTTAAACGTTCTTTCTTTTTAACCAGCGATCACACTGGAAAATATGCATTTGGGGTTTGTAGTATCATGACAATGGCAAAGATTAATTAGTACAACCCTGGCTACATGGTCATTAAACACTTGGCTATTAGTGAAACATATTCTCATCGGACAGCTGTAGGTACAGTGCCCTACACACTTGACATCGTTCATGTAGCAGTCACAGTATGTGAAAAACGTGTATACTTACTGCTGACGCTGTTTTTGCAGTCCTTCCTTTATTCTGCCTTGCCAGTGTGCCCTTGATTTCTTATAAATGATTAATTTATTTCCAGTGAGATCATTATTGATTGTATGTGTGTGTGTTTAATTTTCTGTTTATATGTGTATGTATATATATATATATATATATATATATATATATATATATATATATATATATATATATATACATACCTCCGTACATAACACATTAAATATAAATGTATATATATATATATATATATATATATATATATATATATATATGTATGTATAAATATACACACACACACACACACACACACACACACACGTATTGCCTGATGAATTTAAAATTTAACAAGATTGCGGTTGTTTTTCTGTAATCATTACTGAAACCATGATAATGGATTGCTTATTTTATTATATTCATCAGAATGATTACAATTGTGCTGCAGATGTCTTTGCTGAACTCCCATTCTAGTATGACCTCCAGAACAGCACAGCACATATCATTCAAGGTGTGGTCTAATCAGGGCCCTCTACAATACAAGCACTATCTGTCTACTTTCGGAACCAAAATATGGAGAGTCACATCCAGCTGCCTATCAGAGGCAAGGATCTGTCATATCACTCACACACTGATGTCACCTTTCCCCAAGAACAAATATGATTCTGTCAATGTCCACATGGGTGATAACAATCTGAGCTGTACCTCTCTGGACTATACGAAGAGCGAGAGAGAGAGAGAAAGACAGAGAACGATAGAGAGGGAGTCTATTACATGTACCAGATGGTATAGGTCTTGCATTGAGCAGCATTCTACTTTCATTGAGGAAGATGTTGCAATATGAACAGAGGATGATAACTTTATTAATTGTCTTAACTACTGATGTCATCCCGAGAGGGTGCAATATTTGTCAGCATTGGAGGACATGGTCAATAGACTACGTTGCTTTGTCAAGGATCGCCTGCACATGTTCCCCGCTAGGTTTTTGAATATTAACTAATACATTATCCTCCACATAGTGCCCTTTTCAGGTAATAGCAAACCTTCCAGTGTACCAACACCAGTCAAAGGAAATCTAAAGGTGTTACAGCTCAATGCCAGGAGTCTTAATAGGAAACTCCACTCCCTGCAATCTCTCCTCACTCTAGAGAATGCAGACATCTGGGCAGTTACTGAGACATGGTTTAAAGCCATGGAGAGCCCCTGGGCAGGGCAGAGCCACAGTACCCTCCACAAATTTAGGCCAGTTACTGCACAGGCAGTGTTTAAAGGTGGAGGTGTCTCAATAGTCATCAAAGACCAGCTCACCGCAAGGCTGGTCAAACATGATGATGCACTTGAGCTTCTCCATGTCCAAATTGCTATCAGTAAAGTCCCAGATGATATCCTTGAAAGCTACAGCTCCCCCTGTGTGGCACAGGAAACCCATAAACTAGATGTATAGATGTATTGGAGATACTCACCATTCAATCCAATACCATATTTCTGAGGGACTTTAACTACCTCAATATAAACTGGTATTAATGTAAACCCCTAACTGGCAGGCCCAAAGATTCCTACATTTTGTAAACACAAACACCCTTGATCAGATAGTTTATACTCCCACTAGGGGTGCAAACATACTGGAACCTGGTCCTCACACAAATATGGGAGAATGCTGCCCCCCCCACCACACACACACACACACACACACACACACACACACACACACACACACACACACACACACACACACACACACACACACACACACACACACACACATTCTCTGGTAAGATTAGAGCATAAAGCTATCCCCTTTAAAATAAAAATAAAAGTAAAACCCATGACCCTCAGCTAACCCTGTAGTAGTTAGGAATGATTCTAAGGCAAGCCTCCTATTATTGAGTGATAACATGGCAAAATTTCAAGCCACACTAAGTCCTGGAACTCAGCTGCTTATGCAGAATTGTTCACAGAAACCCTGTACAATTATAGTAATAGAAGCATTGAGCCAACCGTGTCCACTAAAAATAACTTAAGAACAAACTCAAAAAACAAGCCACAGTGGTGGAATCCTAACATAAGTAAGTCGTACAAAAAAAGGAAGAAAGTAATTGCAAAAGTTGGGAAATACAATATCCAACAGGATAAAAACTCTCTCATCAGTCTAAACAAATAACTAAGATGGCAAATCAAGTCTAACAAAGCCAAGTCTGAGGTAAGAGGAGCCTCCTGGGCTAAGGAAAGCTATAAGGCTTTCTTTAGTTATGTTCACAACCTCAAAAGCAGTGCACAGCAGTCTATATAACTAATAGTAAATGCAGCCCACCTGTATGGAGTCAGAAGATATAGCAAATCTACTGGCTGACAAATTCAGCTTCAGTTTTACCCTGCTCTTCCTCGGCCATTCCTCAAGAAATACCATCAGACATAACCTCCTCAGCTGTCACTAGGGAGCAGGTCCTAAATCTACTCTCCCAAGCCAAGAGCACTGCATCAGTGTCCTGATAATATCCCAGGAAGACTCCTAAATACCATGAAACATGACCTACCATAGCCTGCAGTCTGGCTTCATGCTTCATGAATGGTGAACTAACTGCAACAGTCACCATTCTGCACAAGGAAGGGCCATCTATGGGTCCCATTAGCGACAGACCCATAATTCTGACTAGTCTCATCTGCAAAGCCATGGAGAGAATTATCACTGAAATGATAAATAACGAGATTGGAAACCTCCAGATATTATATCAGGGGAAGATCATGCCTACTCAGCCTAGTAGACCTCTTTGAGAAGATCACCAAAGCATTGGAAGAGAGCAAAAATAGTGCATATTAGCGCATACTTCCTACCTTGATCTGGCCAAGACATTCGACATAATACCCCACTCAGGCATTATAAACAAACTCAAGGAATTAGGCATTAACCCCTGTGTTACATACTGTATAGCCTGGCTGTCAAATAGGTTCATAGGCTCATATGTAGGTACTAGGCTATTGGCCCTAGGGCCTATATAAGCCTAGCCAAAAAGGTACCCTGGCTTTCGCCACGCAAGAAAACTATATTCCTGTATCCCTGTCAAGCTGAGCCACAGAAGTGATCCCCAGGGTGAATTTCCTATCTCCCATCCAATCATCGAGGTTTTTCCTGAAGAGTGCTAATGAGGAGCTTTGTTTGATATAGATAGGTAGTGTGTTCCAGTGTATGCAAAGTCTCTAGGACAAGAATCTATCCCTCCAGCATTTTCTGTTTATTGTGGTGACAAGGTTTAGGCCCCTAGAGCATGTAGCTCAAAGGGATTGGGATTTCTTTAAGTGGAGCATGTCCAAAAGCTCTGGGTTTAACATAGCTTTCTTTGTTAGGCAGAGAATCTCCTCTGAGTAGGTGATATGTGACAGAGTAAAGCTGGAGTTTTTTGAGACAGTCTGCGTAGGGCATCTGTTTGTGGCCGGTAATCCTCTTTGTGAAGTATTTCTGCGGCCTTTCCAGGTGTTGTAGATGTGTTGTGAGGTACATACCAAAAGGGGTGCTGTATTCTATAATGGGTCTAATGAGTGATGAGTAGAGGGGAGCAATGACCTCTTTTTTCCTGGATGAGAAACCTTTTGTGATGAGGTGTGCCACATAGAAGGATTTCCAGACTACTGCAGTGATGTGATTATCAAAGGAGAGACTACTGTCCACCTGTGTCCCAAGGTTTCTTATCACACTTTCGGTGTTAATTAGACTTCTGCCTATGTGGCTGTTCATGGGTACAGAGTTTTTACCAAAAGGGATGACAATGCACTTTTTGGCATTGAGCTTGAGGCCATGGCTTTGATACCAGGCATCTGTCTCAGTGAGGCCCTTTTGTAGGATGTCCACATTGTTAGGATAGGATCCAAGAAGTTAGGATAGGGGAGTCCACCTCCACTAAGAAGCCAGTTACCTGTGGAGTCCCTCAGGGTTCTGTTCTAGGTTCACACATTTTTGGCATTCAGTCCTCAGAAGCCAAGACCAATGTTAATGGCCCTTAACTGACCAAGTTTGCTGATAATTGTAAACTAGGAGTAGTAATAGAATCCCTCTAAGACACTAATATCCTCCAGGAAGGGCTTACATGGACAAATAACTGGTACTAAAGCCATACTTTAAAAATCAGTGGCAATATATACATAATAGTATCCTCTGAAAAGTTAGCTAACCCTGGAAACTACCTCATTGCCAACACACCCCTAAAAGTAGACATAGCAGTCAGGAATATGGGAACATATGTAGACAGTATTTTAATGGTAGTAAGGAAATCATTCTGTGTTTCTCAACTTATAACAAAGGTACGGCAACTGAGTCCAAGGAAGTCATAATTCCACTGTATTCTGCCCTCATCAGAGCCATCAGTGAGTACAGTGTCACCTTTAGAATGTACCTGACCAAGTACATGCAACAACTGGAATGTCCACAGAGTTTTATCAGAAAAATAGTAATGGGTATAAACCACATGTTGTATGAGGAATGACTCCAAGCCCTAGCCCTACTGAGGGGTGTTCTATGCCTGGCATAAAAGGCGTCCTTGGATTAAGCTCTAATGGAACTTTTGTATATCCACAAAGCAGATGGCATCAGAACTACTCAATCCAGAGACCTAAACCTTGCCTGTGACAATAATAGTATATGTTGGTGGGACAGGTATGTGTCTCAGAGAATACCCCTTCTCTGTAAAGACTAGACCAGTGGATGGAAATTCAAACATTCACCCCTTGTCTGACACCCATATCTCTAATAAACTAAGGCAGCCTGACCAATCATGCTCTAGCTTACATACAACTTTTAAGATATACCCATAAAAATAACTTCTAATAACTTCTAGGGCTTCAAAAAATAATTCTGGATGAATTTGGGAAGCTTGCATAAGCTTGTACAGGCACTTGTAGTCATTAGCCTAGTATATACCTCTGAATGTACCCCAGCATTTTGTTTATCACTGCTACTGTTACCTTCACTCTGCAATTTATCCCAGTTGTGATCAAAACTCAAAATGCTTTGTTTTGCTGTGTTGCCATCAATTTCCTTCACCAAGGTGAAGTTTTCCAGCAGAGTTCTAGTCAAATTAAATAGTTTGCTCTCGTCTGCATTCAACTTCAATTGTCATCTTTCTTTACACTTAGTTAGCCTTTCCAATTCTTCCTTGGACTCTTTCAGCCATCCTCAACTACTGCACTTATCTTCGTATGATTCTGTTCTCTCTCTCCCCTCAGATGTGTCTGGAACTGTACCTAGTTTATCTGGTACCCCTTACATTTCCATGACCAGTCACCCTCCTCAGCTTTGAGATGAGAAGACTGAAATTGAAGCAACCTACTTGTTACATGCAATAAGCAAGCAAGCTTTGCTACAAGATTCCAAGGACTAATATCAATGCGCAGATGCTGGAAAAGCTAAAGGTTGGATTTTAACCTCATTCTAAAGCTGAAAATCTGGAAATTCTTTATTTTTTTCTGTAGATTTGGCAAAGGTGGATGAGTTTAAATACTTGGGATCAGCAGTTCAGAGTAATGGTGGGTGTGGAAGAGAGGTGAAGAAGAGAGTGCAGGCAGGGTAGAGTGGGTGAAGAAGTGTCAGGAGTGATTTGTGACAGATGGGTACGAGTAAGAGTAAAATGGAAGGTCTACAAGATGGTAGTGAGACCAGCTATGTTATATGGGTTGGAGACAGTAGAACTGAGGAAAAAAACAGGAGTCAGAGCTGGAGGTGGCAAAGTTGAAGATTGTAAGATTTGCATTGGGTATGATGAGAATGGGCAGTGTAGATCAGAATGTGTGCTGTACCTTTAAGAAGCATTCCAGTCAGTGGGCATGTGCATATAAGTACTGAGCATGTGCAAGCAAGAGTGCCATTTTGAGTGAGCAGCCAGAATGAGACCATGTGAGTATGTAGTCAGTCAGTTAGTTACATAGTTCGTTAAAGGTCAATGTTCCTGACATCCACCCTGATGTGTTTGTAAACAATAAACTACTTAAATGAACACCCAAGCCTCAATGTCTTCTTATTGTACACAAGACGAGTGACATGGTGTCAGAATGGGATCCAGAGTCACAGACATGAGGCAACTGGTTAAAGTTGGAGGAATATATAGAAGTGGATAATCCAAATTGCTAAAACTACTCATAAAACAAGACAGAAACAAATTCTAGGTACTAAAACTTGTTTAAATGATTTCTTGCAAATGTAAAACGAAGCACACAGAATGCTCAAACAAATTCTTATTAAATGAAATGTGGGAAACTTAGACATATTGAAAAAGATATTCAAAGTAATTATGAAAATGTTTGAAACAATATCCAAATCACATAAAATGTATAAAAAAAGAGAAAACACTCATATTTTTTCATTATGTACTACTTTTTCACATTAACTAAAGCTATTTAAAGTATCTGAAGCTATTCAAAGTATCCAAAGTGTGCAAAGTGTTTACAAGTGTGTCTAGTATTACAGTACAGTTATTTTGCAAAGTACAGTTATTTCAAAGAATATTTTGCAGTCTTTCTAAGAGATTATTGTGCATTTGAATATTATTAGCAGTACCTATTATGTATGCATGTTCGTACGTAATTACAAGGGCCAAGATTGCATTGTATTTTACCATAATCTGTGGGCATGGCAGAAGGTTTTCGCAGACATGCACCACTTGTGTTTGATAACAATATTGCAGAAAATTGGAGAATGAGCAAGAACACAATATTTTCATACAGGCTGCTTTTTCTGACAAAGACGTGCACTAAAGCATTTCTTCTGCTTAATTTAGCTGGTACAGGGGCCATTGAAAGAGAGTGTTCATTTGTGTATGCACCTGCTGTGTTTGCAGGGGAGGGGGAAGACCACCATATTGTGGTACCGGCTGAAACACAGGAAAACCCTGAGTGCTTAAAATGTAAATTTAGAGAAATGTGTAACCCCCAAATGAATATTAGAATGGAAAGGCACTTATTTTATACAAGAAATCAAAAACCTGGTGAAACTTTTGCAGCATATATAACTGACTTGAGAAATAAGGCTAAAACGTGCAGCTTTGGAGATTTGAGAGATGAGCTGATAAAGGACAGGCTTGTGTGTGGTATTAATAATTGTCACAGTGTGAAAGATTTGTCTTTGAGACAGTGATTTGGCATTGAATAAGGCCATTGAGATTTGTCAGATATACGAGTTTACAAAAAGGCACACGTGTATGCTTACAATTGAGAATAGGTGTGGAAGACACAGTGACAAAGCTCATGTAGCTAGCATGCAGCATGAGGTTAAAAGACACAGGCTAAAGGGTGGAGCTGCTACAGCCCCAACTTCAGTGAAACCCAGAACTACTTCAGTAAGGCCTAAGGTGCATGCAGCAAAGTACAGTGGTGACTCAGTAAAACCCATAGCAAACCTCATAGTCAACTGGCATAATTTGTGTTGTCATCATGAACCCAACAAGAAATATGCTTAGGTTTTGGTCAGCAGTGTCATTCTTCCAATAAGTGGAATAATTTCAAAAGATTTTGTAACTCAAATAAAACACATTATGTTATTAAAAGAGGGCATTACAAGAGGCACATTTATTAATTAGAAAGCTGTGACCCAACTTTGTATGTTGATGGTGTGTCTGTGCTTGGAGAAACAGTCAATGCAGTAGATTCAAGGGGAAAGGAAGAAATCTTTTGTACTGTTTGGATTAATGGGGGTCCCATAGAGCTCAAAGTAGATACTGGTTCAAAGTACAATGTTATGTCAGCAGAAACGTTTGCTAGAGTAAGAGCTGCAGAACAACTTGATTTGACAAAATGTGAGAAGCCTGTTGCTTATTGAGGTGAAGAGATTGAAACTGAGGGCTCAGTAGTGCTTTCATGTTACTCTACTGGGAACAGCTATGACTTGCAGTTTTATATAGTCATTATATAGCCTCAGAGACAGTTTGAAAATATGACTGCTTTTACTTAATAAAGAAGTACACCATGTAAGCCTGAATGACAACAGCTTAAATTTCACCCAAACTATTTTTTCTGAGTATGTTGATACTTTTGCAGAAAAACTAGGCAAACTACCAGTTGTGTATTCTATGAAGTTAGACCCAAAGGTCAGCCCAATTATCAGACCATCAAGGAAAGTTCCAGTAACTATGCAGAACAGAATCAAAGCTGAGCTAGATAAAATGGTGCAGCTAGGAGTAATTTGCCAAACAGAAGAACCTACTGAATGGATATCTTCCATGGTAGTAGCTCATAAGAAAAGCTCAGATGATATCAGAATATGTATTGATCCAAGAGATCTGAACAAAGCATTAAAAAGGCCTCATCATCCAATGTGCATAGTCAAGGAGGTTGCTGCCCTCTGCTTTTCTGGCAAATCATTGGAATGATCTGAGGACTGAAGTCACGTATAATAATGCCATACATTTGAGTTTCAGACTTCAAATCTTTCAGAAAATACATGTTAACACAACCCATGCTATTCTAGCAACATTCTAAGTTTATAAGAGCAATATTTAAAGTCTGTCCCTATTTTTGGGACTTTGTTCACCCATTTTGTCAGGCTTTGTCCAGATTTCTAGCACTAAGAGGTTGAGAGGTATGGTATTGATCGCATTGGATTTGTCAAAAGTTTGTGCCAAGAGCCGAGATTTTACATTGTGGAATTAAGACAAAATCAGAAGCATTTTTTACCAGTGTCTGAACCAGTATTGCAACATCTTGCCAGTGACAAACACTCTAGTTCTCAGAGTGACTTGTACAATGTTTCTGTTCCAGAGGATGTTCCATCAGCAATCCCTGTTCCTGAGAAAATCCCTGAGAGTCCTCAAGCAGAACATTCCCCAGTGACTGTCCCTGTTGCTAAACCCAGTTCTAACTATTATGTTATGAGATCAGGTCACACCTCAAAACCTAGTTCCAGATACACAGCAACCTGGACATGACTGTTGTTGTCTTTATTGGTGTCTGTATAGTTGCATGCCTATTGAAATACAGTGGCTGCTGGTGGCCTCAAATCAAAGGGGGCTGCAGGAGACTGCTGAATGGGTGGGGCCAAAGGGAAGGGGTGTAGCCAACCAGAAAGGCGTGGGGCTATGCTAAAAAATGCAAAAAACTGGGACTTTAATTAAATACACTGCCCAGGGTGTCAAACCATCATTATGAGAGTCCAATCAGGACAAAATGAAGTATAGAAGAAAAAAATATTTCAATGCATTGGCTACATGACAGCTTACTTAATATCTGGATAGAAACAAAAAGGTTGTGAGGCATGAAAAAAGAAATTACTTTTTAAATGCATTACTGGAATGCCAGACAAAATCAAGTATGAAAAAACAAGCAGCACTCAACTCAAATCACTTCTCCTTGCACTGCAGTTCTAATTATAATTTATATTCAGCTTTATAAAAGTACCAAGTAACACGCTGAAAGTAGCAATCTCTGATACCCCCACTTGTAAAAATGTTTCTTAGCCAAAAAAGACCTGCTGCCTGACAACAACTATCTACTTGTTTCATGGAGAAAACATGATCAAAGTAAAAACTTAACAGCAAACAAGAAACAAGCTCAAGATAAATTGCTTAAAGGATTATTGCACAGGTTATGGACCACACATGATTCATTCTGTTTAGTTTACGGGTAAAGCTTGCAAAGATGACCGCAAGTCTCCAACAAATGTAACGAGCTTCTGAAAATACTGTAATCCTGCCCTTTATTACAAATACTATCATATGCATTTCAATACCAAGGCTTATACGCAATCTAGTTATGTAAATATTATCTGCATAGCAACAATAAAAATGTTTTCAATGTTGATAATTCTTTAACAGTTTGCTTATTAAAGCTTACTCGCATCTTACAATCTCAGACAAGTTTACCTGATGGTCATTAAAGCATTGCTACTAAAACACAGAGCAACACGCTCTGCAACAACATACATTTTCTGAATAAGAAGCATAAATAAGCAGTATAAAAATATGACAGAAAACCAGAACATTCTGCAAAATCAAGGCCAGATGGAAAGCCACTGTAGTACTTGTGTCTACCTTGGATGGGAGGATACTCTGCACACTTACACTGCATAACTGCTCCTTTCCTTGCTTGGACACATCCAGAGTCACTATGTGGGGGAGTAGGATGCAACAAGTATGTCACAATTTGAACTGTCTCTGGCTGATGGTGATGGCCCTGACACATTTGTCATACCTCTCAATGTCAGAGCAAGAAATCTGGACAAAGCCATAAATAGAAGTGGGACAAAGGCCCAAAAATAAGGACAATTTTTAAATATTGCTCTTATAAACTTAGAAAAATAATAGAATATTACCTCTTGCATTAATATGAATTTTCTGAAGGATATAAAATCTGAAACTCAAATGTCTGTCATTATTTTCTAACTTCAATCTTTAATGATTTGCCACTAATTTGTCAGAAAACCACAATTGTATGAAAAACGGACCAAAAATGTGATGCAAAAATATAAGATAGCCACACAATACAGCTGGGAACCTGTCAAAGAAGGGACCCTTTTTTAAAATATTAGTACTGTTAACTTGAACAGCTGACAAAATAAGAGAATCTACATGCATTTCTGAAATTAAAAGTAATCTATAACACTGATCATTACAATTATTTATTAATTGTAAACCCTCCATGTTTTCCTCCAAATTTGTCATTTTGTGGAGGGATTATTGGGGGAGAGCAACATTTTGTGCCAAAATCGGGGACAGTTGAGAGGTTTGGATATACCTAATTCTATAAAGCAAGTTATTTGCTCATTCCTCTCAACCTCCTAATGCAGGAAATCTGGACAAGGCCAAATATATTGGGGGAACATACAGATAGTAGTAAAAAATTGCTCTTTTATAAACTTAGACAGTTGACAGAATAACAGGTCTTGCTTTAGCATGCATTTTTCTGATGGATATGAAGTCTGAAACTCAATGTCTGTCATTATTTAGTGACTTCATTCCTAAATGATTTGCCAGAAAACTACAAATGTTATGAGGAACAAACCAAAAATAAGAAGCAAAAATCTATTAATTTTGCAAAAATCTGGACAGTTGAGTGGTATAGTTCAGCCTGGGCTGAGTTTGCCACCCTTCCCCCCCTCACAAAATCATGGCCGAATGGGGCTACCCCCAGCAGCTATTCCAGTGTCCTATTACTTGACTATTTTGTCCCATTTACCAGAAACACTGTCATGTGCATACTGCTTTACTTCTACAATGATTTAGATTTAATTTAAATGTTTTATTTTACATTTTACAGCACAAACACTAATAGACATCTGCTAAACAATGCAATGCAGTTTCACAATGAAAATAGATTTAGCATTAAAGCTTCTCTGCCCTTGAAACTCACATTCATTGAAACAGCATCAAAACCCACATTCAAATAAAATACATCTGGCCAGTGGCAGATAAAGATTAACTTGGGCTATTTTCAAATCATAGGTCCCTTGCAAAGGAAACATACATGTGTTCTTTGATACAACTTCCTGATTGTATTAAATTATATTCCTTGTATAATACAGTACAGTTGTTAGACGCTGTTTTAAATTTGTTGTTTTGAACATTTTTCCAGTAAACAATGAAACAAAATACATGCACCAATAATGACAAAATTGCTCAGTTCAAAACATTTCCATCATAAAAGTCTACTCAAACTTCTACAATCCACCAGTATTAGTAAATATGCACAATCTCTGCAGAAGTAAAAGTCATCTAAATAATTCTACATTAAAGAGATCTGTAACTAATGAAGAGGTAGCTACTAGCACACAACTTTATATTTCATTGTTTCATCTACAAATAAAGTGCCTGTTGTTCTTGAGGAATAAATTGCCTATGCTACATTTAAAAAATGATAAGCTAGTAATATTGCAATAGGGAATGGGTGGCAAACTGATAACAGGTTCATCGTTACTAGGTATCTCTGCCAAATAGGACATTCTCAGGACTGCAGCATCCACCACCTTTAAAAGTACAACTCTGTACAGTATCAGTAATGCATCTATATACTGTGGGAGTAGAACCCATAGTCTTCTGCATTAAAACATAAGTATACTATCTGTTGCGCTGTTAATAATGCAAGCAGCCACAGCATAAGCAGCACTAAACTTCTCTTCAAGCTCTCATCAACTTGTAAAAGGCACTCAACACTCAATTGCATCTCTCAACTTTGAAGCACAAGAAATCTGGAAAAAGCCAAAATGTATTGGGGGAGGGACAAAAGCCCAAAAACTAGGGACACATTTTAAACATTGCTTGCATAATCCTGGAAAGTTGATAGAATAAAATGCTGTGTTACCACCATGCCTTTCTCTGCCAAGTCTTGAACCCAGGACCCTGTGCACTTCAATGAGAACAACATACCACTATGCCAAATCAGCTGTTTCTTGAAAGATAGGTAGACAAAAACTTAAATGGCTATCATTTAGTGAATTCAGTTCTACCATAGCTCTCAACTGCTTAGCACTAAACACCTAGACAAAGCTAATAATGGGGGAATACAGCCCCCAAACATATTCAGTTAATTTAGTTCTCACCATAGCTCTTAACATGTTAGCACAAAAAAAACTGGACAAAGCCAATAATGGGGGAATACAGCCCCCAAAATAGGGACAGATTTCAAATATTGATCTTATACACAGAAAATTGCTAGAATAAACAGCTTTGTGTTAACATGTACTTTCTGAAGAATATGAAGTCTGAAATTCAAATGCCTGTCATTATTTAGTGAATTCAAAATCCAGAAAAAACACAGATTTTATGAGAAACAGAACAAAAATGAGGTAAAATTTTCACAAGTGGTGGTGGGGAGGGAATTCAAGCTCTTGCTACTTACTCTCAAGGTACAGAGTTTGAATCTAGCCGCCAGGTATATTTCCTGACTTCTTTCTAGCTACTGGGGCATTTCACACACAGACACACACACACACAAACACATACGCGCACACACACACACTCACACCCTTCCATTAGTATAAACATGTAGTACCTGCAGAGTTTATGTCCAAAGCAGCTTTGCTAATGCCAGCCAGCCAGCCAAAGCTCCAGTTTCAAATACAGAAGACCCACGAGAGATCCAAAGTCTTGTCCTTCCTGTGAGAGCAGGCTCCAGCCTGCAGACATTGCAGTCTGATCCCCTTCCAGGCTATGCAGTTGTAACTGCATAGACTTCTGAGATCCTTGCTTTTGCAGCCTGTCTTCAGAGTCCGGACTGTTTTACCAGCAGTCCGAATCTGTGTGCATGCTCCGGACTGGTTCAGTAGCAGTACGACCTCAGGAAATGCCATGCATGAGTGAGTTTTGGGGACTCTTGTTTACTTTTATTTATTTTTTCTTTTGTTTTTTTTTTTTTTTTGTTTTTTATTCATTTCTTTTCTTTTGTACAGCTAGGGGCTGCAGTCCTGCAGCCCAATAGCATGAGCTGTCCCTGTTGAAATCTCATTCCTTACATGAGACAGCTCAGTAAAGTGGGAGGATGTAGATCAGAGTGTGTGATGTACCTTTAAGAACCCTTCCAGTCAGTGGGCCCATGCAAGCAAGGGTGCCATTTTGAGTGAGCAGCCAGAGTGAGAACATGCATATATGCAGTCAGTCAGTTAGATAGTTTGTTTAAGTTCAATGTTACTGCAATCCATCCTTAAATGATAACCCAAGCTTCAATGTCATCTTATTGTACACAAGATAAGCAACAGAGAGGATTAGAAATTAGTATATTAGAGGGTCATCTCAGGTTGAATGGTTTGGAGACAAAGCCAGAGAGGCGATATTGCATTGGTTTGGACATGTGCTGAAGAGGGATGCTGGATATTTTGGGAGAAGGATGCTAACGATGGGGCTGCCAGGTAAGAGGAAAAGAGGAAGGTCTAAGACAAGGTTTATGGATGTGGTGAGAAAAGATATGCAGGTGGTTGGTGTGACAAAGCAAGATGCAGAGGACAGGAAGAAATGGAAACAGATGATCTGCTGTGATGACCCCTAACAGGAACAGCCAAAAGAAAAAGAAGATTGTCTCCTATTGATTTCTGCAGTTTTAGTGTATTTAGCCATGACTCTTCTCCCAACCTTTCCTCAAGAAATACCATCAGACATATCCTCCTCAGGTATCACTAGGGAGCAGGTCCTAAAAACACTTTCCAAAGCCAATAACACTGTATCAGTGGTCTCCTATAATATCCCTTGATATATAGACACATTTTGCACATTTTTATTTAATTTCCTTGCTACAAATTGAGGTGTTGTGTTTGTACAGTCACCTGATTAAATTCATTAATTACTGTGCTGTTTCTCTGGGATAAATCAACCGTGTTCCCTCCATTTTAACTGTTTCTGCCATTTTAGCAGTATTTAAACTAGTTTTGCTCACTTTATTTTATTTTATTATTAGGATTTGAAGTATTGTGCTGTACAGTCATCTGACTGAATTCATTATAATAATGCTTCCCTAGATTAAATCGGGTCTATATTATATGCACGAAAAGACATTAGCGCTGACGCTCACATGAGCGAAAATGCCGGAAATTGAAACCGTGATTGTGGGGTCGTGTTACAGTGAGGACTGGGATATTTGACCTTTCCTCACTGTAGTATGACCTCAGAGTTAAAGTATATATTTAACGGGGGGGTGGGGGGTGCAGCCCCCCACATTAGCAATTTCGATTACCGGCCTTTTTGCTCATGTGAGCGTTCACGGTAAAGTATTTTCGATTTTATACTATAGACCCAGTTAAATCTGATGTTTTCCCTTAATTTTTACTATATGTAACTTGGCTACTTTTACACTTTTAGTTAAGTGTGAGGGGAATTCTGAAATACAGTGGGGATTATTATCCATAGAAGACGAAAAGTTGCAGTTGTTTCTAGACAGCTAGCATCATCTGCTGGTTCAGAAAGTGTTCTTTCATTGGTTTGTTCAATTTCCTACTCACTATATTGCACACTGAATCGTGCTTTGTGCAGTGTCATGCAGACCTACAAACAAAAGACACAGACACTTTGAATAAAGTTTTACACCTAGCAAGTCTAGTTAGAGCCTTGCCCATTCGCAGGTTTTGTTAAAAGGGCTTTGTCTTTATTTAAGACCAAGTTAAGTTACTGTAAGCTGTTTCAACATAGCAAAGTACCTCTAATATTTAATATTCTGTACAATAAGAACTTATTAAGAAAACAAGCATTTAATTTTCTCTACTCAAAAGGGTTTCTTTAAAAAAAAGTGTCCAGTAATTCAAATTCAGTGCAAATAAATGTTATATCCCAACGTTTGTACACTCTTGGACTAAATGGAAGGCCAGACAGCTTATCTTCTCATAGTCGCCAGCTTTATAGCACTTGGTATACTCGGGCAGTGGAGCAACTGTCTTCTGCTCACAGACAGTGAACTACTACTAACCCATCACAAACTACCTGTGAGAGATGCAGATATTTAACTAGGATTTTCAACTGATATGGAGTCATCACTTTGTGAAAAAAAGTCTCAGATCATAATGCACCATCTCAGATTTCCACCCGAATACATGGAAAATTAACTTATGCTGAAGCTCTAAATAACCCACCACCATAGCCTTAAAGGTCTAAAAGACTAGGTCTCCGCAGAAATTAAAAATCATAACACACACTGCCATATCTAAACTTGAGACTCACTGGAAAAAAATACTTTGCCCTAAACCGTGGCACACATAACCATATAGTAAGAAAAAATGTGCTTGGTGAGAGTGTTTCAGATCATTAGCCAGTACCACAAATGCAGTATCTGCATTGAATTCTGAAGACACAATGTCTTTGCAGCTTCAGAAATCAATGCTGGTACTGCAGTCCCACACCTTCTGCACCTGCCGATTGAGCCCCTTGACAGATTGCACTCAAGTCACCACTCCCATCACCCTACCCTAATTATGACTTTTTACATGTTTGGCATACCCCAAGGATTATGGAATCTAAACTCAACTCTAGAGTACTTTAATAGTCACTTTCTTTATTCCTGATAGTTTCACTTTCACTACAGTCCTTTCTGTCATATCATTCTACCATGCAGCAATATAAATGTTCTTCACATGGGTTACTGCTACACTCATTGCTGTAGACACTTCTACATTGTGAAGCGATCTGTTTAAGGATCCAGTAAGAGTGCCCTATGTAAAACTATCAGTGGCAAACTGAATGTGTTAATGCTCTCAAACAATGTACCCAGAGCCAGATCCAGCACAAGGCATCCTAGGCAGCTACTTAGGGCAAGATACTAGCCAGGGGCCATGCCCAGCTATAAAACATAAAAAAAGTTTATCTGTGGTCTGTAAAACACTGTAAATACTTTCACATTCTGCATGTCATTTATTTATTTTATTTTATTTTACATTTGTTGACCGGGCTAGTCCAGCTGGATATATGTCCATTTTCAGTGGAGGCCCGGGGAGAAAAGCTCCAATGGTTATAACAAGTATAGGGAATACAAAAAATAAACAAAACAAAACAAAACAAGACAAAAATTGAGCATAGTAGATAATTAGACTTTAGTATAGGTAATTTACATGTCAGAGGAAATATACATACCAAGATATTATTCCTAAGAAAAAAAGTTATTAAAATAATTGCAATACTCAATTTGATAATATCAGAACGTAGTGTAAATAATACATAGTCATACCATTATCAATGTCATAAAATTTTTTATATATGGGATGAGTTATATCCACAAGGATGTAATGTCAGTGGGAATCAGTCAGGATGTAGTATAGAGAGAAGGAAATATTGAGGTAGAGGAAAGGAGGAAGAAAGGTTAATCAGGATTGGTACAGGAGCAAAGCCAGTGTTTATTAAGATGGATTCTCAGTTGTTTTTTAAAGAGTGGAAGATTGGACAAAGATGAGATATTGAGTGGAAGTTTGTTCCACATTTTGCCAACTGAGTTGGAAAAAAGACAATCTCCTGCAGCATTATTGGGTTTGGTACTATTAACTAGTAGTTTATCTGAAGAACGTAGTTGTTTCAGGTTGTTGTAGGGAGTAAGGAGGTTGGAGAGTATTGGTGTTTTGGATGGTTGATATAGAATGTTGTGAGCTATTAAGAGCTGCTGATAAATAAGCTTGTTAGGAAATTCAAGCCAGTTTAGTTGTTTTAAGTTCAGGCAGTGGTGTGTTCTAAACTGGGATCCTGTGGCAAATCGAGCAATATTATGGTAAGATGAAGCAAGTTTTTTGAGGTTACTTTTAGAGAGATTAGTGTAAATAGGGGAAGCATATAGAAGGGTAGAGAGGAGGTGAGATTGGGCTAAGGTGGTTCGGGCTTCAGGTGTAAGGAAGGATTTGATTCTGTAAAGGGATCCAATCTTTTTGTTAACTACTTTTATTGTGTTATTGATGTGACAGTTAAAGTTAAGATTATTGTCAATAGTAATACCTAGTAGTTTTGTAGAAGAATCTGGAGTAATAAGAGTATTATCAGTGGAAATAATAGAGAAGTCTAGGGAAGTAGATTTGCTGGTAGGTGTGAACAGTAGTAATTTGGTTTTCTTGGGGTTAAGGAGTAGACAACGGTCAGAAAACCACTGTTCAACAGTGGTAAAGGTTTTTTGGGTAAGAGGTTGGAGTTCCGCTTGAGAAGAAGCAGTGCAGATTATAGTGGAATCATCTGCATATTGTATGCAAGAGGTGTTAGGGATAGCTGATTGGAGGTCATTAATAAAGATAGAAAATAGAAGTGGGCCTAAGATAGACCCTTGAGGTACTCCTATAGAGATAGGGAGGAGGGTAGATAGTGAACTTTTCCAAAGTACTGCCTGCTGACGATTTTCCAGATAAGAAGTAAACCAAGTTAAGGAGGAGGGATCAAGTGCATGAGATTTAAGTATGTACAGAAGAAGTTTATGATTAACCATGTCAAAGGCTTTTGATAGATCTATGAAGAGAGAAGATGAGAGTTTATTGATATTACGGTTATAGTTGATGGAGTTGGTAAAGGAGAGTAATGCAGTAGTGGTGCTGTGGGAAGGTCTGAATCCATGTTGACTATTGGCAAGTAGGTTATTATGGAGAAGGTGGTTTAGTAGTTGTTTATGGATACATTTTTCCATGATTTTAGCTATGGGTGATAAGAGTGCTATGGGACGAAAGTTAGAGAAGTCATTAGACTTGCCCCCTTTGTGTAGGGGAATGATATGGGATATTTTCCAGATAGAAGGGACAATACCCTCCTTTATAGATCTATTTATAAGGATGGCAATGGGATAGGCAGTGGCTTTAGCTCCTATTTGCAGGTATTCAGCAGGAATCTTGTCTGCAGATGGGGTGGTAGGTTTTAGTTTTTGTAGTAGAGATTGGATATAGGAGGTAGATACAGGTTGTAGGTGAAGGGAGGAAGAGTAGTTTTTGAACTAGGTGAGAGTAGTTTAGAAGTGTCAGGAGACAGGTGGTTTGCAAGAGTTTGGATGGCATTGGTGAAGAAAAAGTTGAAGTCATTGGCTATTTGTGTGGGATTATCTGGGTCAGAATCCTGAGGGTTCGGTGTGATTGCTTGGCCAGGGGATAGAAGATTATTAATACTAGTCCAGAATTTTTGGTTCTTTTATGGTGTTTTTCTGTAATTGAAAGTAATAGTTCTTTTATCTGTCAGAATAGCTTTTTTGGTGCTGTTTCTCAGCTCCCTAAAGTTTTGGTGGTCAGTTAGATTTTTGGTAGACCGCCATTTATCCCAGGATTTATTTCTGAGAATAATTTTTGCTTCAGATTCTTGGTTAGCCAGGGTGCTGCTTTTGTTTTGGTTCTAATGGTACGGCTTGGGGCATGGTGATCTAGGATAGATAGGAATGTACAATTGAAGTATTCAACTGCTTCATTAAGTGGGAGATGTTTTAGTGGGGCCCAGTTACAATGTATTAGTTCGGCTAGAAACTGTGCAGAGTTAAAATGTTTTTGTAGAGTTTTATATGTGGTAGGTAAGGTTAGGTTAGTTTTGTATCTAATGATATAGGTTAGAGAGTGGTCACTAAGATCATCTGGAAGGATGCCTGAGTTATAGGTTTGTAAGGGAGTATTAGTAAGAATCCAGTCCAATGTGGTTTCAGTATTATTAGTTTTATTAGTTCTAGTGGGAGTATTAATGAGTTGTTTGAAGCCATATAGGTTGATATGGGAAGTGGGGTTATTACTGTTACAGGAATGCCAATCTATGTTAAAGTCTCCTAAGACTAGTGTCTCTTGAGGGAGTTTAGTTGATAGTAGGTCAAGGATGTGTTGAAGGGTGTTGATATTATTTCGGAGGGAGGTAAGCACAGATGATATTTATGGATTTAGTAGTATTGACTTGAAGTTTAGAGCTGATAACTTCAGCATTATCGTCAATGGTAAGAGTCAGATTTAAGGTACTAATTTGGAGTTTTGTTTTATACAGAATTGCTACCCCTCCTCCCTTTTGGCAGTCGAGTCTAATGATGTTATAACCAGGTGGGGTGATTTCACTGTCTTTAATTGAAGGCTTTAGCCAAGTTTCAGTTAAACATAAAATGTCAAATTGATAGACTTCTAGAAGGGCATGAAGTTGACTAGTTTTGTTACAGATACTTGATATTGAGATGGGCAATAGACAGAGAATTGGTGGGTTTGGAGAATGAGAAAGATGTAGTTTTGTTTTGTATTTTGTGTGTAATGGTTTTATTATGATGTGGGCCTGGATTAGGATGAATATCTCCATCTAGCAGAAGGTGGAGAAGTATGAAATATTTTGTTGTGGAAGTCTATAGGAGGATACTGAGTATTTTCCTGGATCTAGGTTTCTTGAATTTGAAGTGTGCTAGTCTATGGTATTTGGCAAATAGGTAGTTGGCTTGTGTGGTTGGGTTTAAGAAGGTAGGAGATAAATGTGTTGTAGAGGTAGAGGTGTATTTTGAAGGAATTGAAAGAGAAGAATTCAGTGGATGTTCATAAGAGGTTAAGAGGTAAGTAGATATAAGAGAAGATACAAGTAGCAGATAGATAAGTGTTTTAAGTTGTGGATGGATGGATGATATAGGCATATTACGTTATATGGAGGTTAGTAAATAGGTGAGATATAGTTTAAAGGTGTGGTGTAGGCTAGATGTGAGAGTAGGAAGATAGGAGATAAGGTGGGTTCGTAAAGTAGTGGGAGAGGTGTTAAGATAGGGGAGGGGCTAGGTTAAATTAGTGGGTGTGGTGTTGAGAAAGCAGGTTTGGTTAGTTAGGGAATGTTAGAAATCTGATTGGAGTGAACTGGATAGGGTGTGTCTATTATTGGTATAAATGTAGGACCTCTGGGGCGGTGGGAATTGGGGCAGGGTAGGGGAGCGGAGTGAGGGCTTAACGGAGCGGTTGAGACAAGAGAGTGAACTACTAAGGAAGACAATCAGTGGAATGATAGAATTTAGCAGGTAAGGTAGAAAGTGAGGAAGAAGTAGAGGTAAGTAAACAGGCTGGTATGAGGAAGATATACCGAACAGAGAAGTAGAGTATAGAAATTAAGTTGAAGGAAAAGGGAGGGAGGTGTATAAGAATGTCTATAAAGAGAAGGAATTGAGAGAAAGAAACAGGGTGGGGAGGTATATTAGAGAAATTAATGTAGTGAGGTGAGATACAGATTGAAATGGTAAAGCGCCTCCTAGTGGACAGAAACTGATTGTGACTGAAAGTTCATATACAAGGGTATCAGGCTATGAGAGAGGAGTAAGGTTACTTTTAAAAAGGAGAGAGTATTGGCTGTTTACAAGCGTTAGGTAAAAGGATCAAAACAGGAAAGATGGGGAGGTAGTAGGCTGCTGGCTATCCTAAAATAGGGAACTTGCCTAGCATAACAGGGAATTCTTAATCCTGTAATTAGTGAAACAATGGTCTATTAACCAGAACAGCACATACTTTCACTGTGTTAATAACACGGGCCTCTCAGGGAGCAGGAGGGTAGTTTCTTTTGTTTCAGGTTGCTGTTCCTACAATTCCATGAAGGTGTGTTTCAGGCAATAGTTACTTGAATTTACTTGTGCTACAAGCTGGATATAATGGAAAGAGAAAAAAAAAAAAAAAAAGTAAGGGAGATTATACAGAGATTAGATAGCAAAAAGGAAAACAGGTTAAGGAATACAGTTCTATAACATTTATACTAAACAATTACAGTACTAATCTTCTTTTAAGTCATATGTACATAACACACTTAACTTGCTAGTAAGCACCAACAATAACATTTAGAAACATAAGGATGGCTGTAAGTCTGGTAGCTCTACTAGTCAACACCAGTTTAGCTTTAAATTCAAACGTCTACAATTGCAGTATTTATTTCAAATGGATAAAGCTACTTTGGCTTATCTTAGGAAGCAGATTTTAACAGACATATAACAGTTGTGAAATATCTAAATGCACTGCGACTACAAATACATTAAACAGAAAAGAAATTATCAGATTATGAAGCAGCCGACATGCTTATTACTAACGTCGTGTGCAGGTACTAAATGTAATAACACTGTGGAAGTAGTCATTGGGATGCATGTTATGCTACCTTAGAAGTTATCGTATTTCTGAATCAGGGTTTTGCCTAAGGCCAATGTGATGCTTATGTACGCAAGTAACGCATTCAGTAAATAGAGTCGCTTAAGGGGCAGAATGAGAGAAAGAGGATTATATTCCTTATAAGCCACAAGCACTTATGAGCCTCGTTAACACAACTCCTCTTCTATAGGCAGAAACAGCGCCTCTATTTAGAGTCGCTTGAAGGTTAGGTAATTATAAAAAGTATACATGACCAGGTAGTCGTCTACAGCCTAAGCTACAGTCACAATGTTCTGCACATACAGGGTGCTATAGCACACAGTCAGTAGCGTCGTTACAGGGATAAGAGAAGGAAGAAAGAATATAATTAGGAATAAAAAACATCTACAACCTAAGTCTGATGTGCGTAGCTCTGTAATTGCCTGCAATTTAGTGCCCAGCAATAGAGATATCTTCCGCAGCAAGTAAAAGAAACAGCGCACATTAATTGGAGTCACTTGATGAACAAATGAATAAAAAGAATAATACTACAGTTAGCCATCTGCACTCTATGCCAGGGCAGAATATACTGGTCATATAGGCAGATGTAGCGCTCCGAAATTAGAGTCACTACAGGGGCGAATGACCTAGAAACTTTACCACACGTATATTAGTTAGAAGTGAAAGTAAGGGAAGCTATTCACAACAACTCCAGTAGGGACAATACAAACTGTTTTAAAGTTGGGAAGGCTGAATGGTTAACAGGATTAGATATGCAAGAGTTACAGGGCACTAGATAAATGCATGAGTAAATAAACAGTAGCCGACTTTTATAGTCAATTACCCTTTGGTCGACGCTTTCATTATACAAGACTGTAGTGTAAGCACATTGAACAAACAGCAGTATACTACTCTGCCAGTAATTTCAGATATGAATGAGTCAATATTATGGCATAAAAAAACCTTATAACATGCCACAAGTGTCGTTCCCACATACAAACATTGTATAAAACACCTTGTTAGCAGAGACAGCGTATAGAACACCATTTTAAATGCGTCACATTCTACATACTTTAAATCCATGAAATGCTTCACATATAAAGCATTTACTCATCTTCACAGCTGTGATATCTTGACTGTCTGTGTAGTCCTTCAATCTGTATTTCATTAACTCAGATTTTCCTCTACTGAGAGAGACTTTCCTACAGCATGTTTTGTTCTTATTGTCATTGTCTGCAATGCAATGGTTAGATTCATACAGCAGTGTTTTGGAACTGATTTCCTTTGCAGAGCTGGGATAGTAATCATGCTGGCAGCAAGAGATGGAATGTCTGAGATAAAGGCAAAAAAGTAGGCAAGCATTTCTTTTATTTGATGTCAAACAAGGGACGCGCGTGTGTGTGTGTGTGTGTGTGTGTGTGTGTGTGTGTGTGTGTGTGTGTGTGTGTGTGTGTGTGTGTGTGTGTGTGTGTGTGGGTGTGGGTGTGTGTGGGTGTGTGTGGGTGCATGTGGATGCGTGTGGGTGCGTGTGTGTGCGTGTGTGTGTGTGTGTGTGTGTGTGTGTGTGTGTGTGTGTGTGTGTGTGTGTGTGTGTGTGTAAAATGCCCGTATTTCATTAGGTAACTTGCCAGAGTCAACTGCTGTACCTCATGTCCTCATGTACAGGTAGAACAAAACTAAATCCTCCACACCAACTGCTAGTCTGCTTATCTTTGAACAGTTTTTGAAAACAGAGGTAATCTAGAGGGCTTGAGTGAAGTATGGTATCCTACCTGTGACCCATAGGGTGACAGGACTAACAAGAAACAGAGGATAAAGGATTAGTCTAGATAAAATCACTTTAGCTAGCAGTACTGAGACCAAGAGCATTCTACCTCTCACTACAGTTACCCCATAGCAACCAGGTACAGATACTTTAGCCACTGGGCCTGCCTTTAACAAAATTTCTATAATCTGCAGTACAATGAAAATTTTTGTTCCAGGGCACCACTCTGCACTGCTATATTCTTTACACCATAGGCACAATTTGTCTATGCTCAAAGAAAATCTGAGATTCTTATTCTTATTAAAAGTGTTTGTATACTCTGTAGTTTACCGCTCGGTAGATTTTTACTCCATGGACACAGAAGGCCTACACAAAAGGTTCTGAGGTCTCAAACCTTACTTACTTTTTACTTTTTTCCTCCTACTTATGCACATCCGTGAGCTCTGTAAAAATGAGCACTGTGACTTGTTTTCCACTGTATGCTATTTCTCTGGATGCATGTATAGTTCAAAAATGGGAATCAACTAATACAGTTTTAAGTGACTTCCTCCCCTTCATATAAAAAGGGCTGTCTTCATCAAGGGGAAGAAGAAAGGGGACTGGTCACATTAATCATTTATATGAGCCTCTTATAAGCAGGCACTGTAAACCTTGTTTGTTATATAAGAGAATATTAGTCTTTAATATTGTATGTCAGGAGATAATGAGCCCAGTAAAATTGGGCACAGCCTGTCATATTACATGTGATAGACTGGAAAAAGTTCTGTAATAAAGCTTTTGCACTTGGGTCCAAGGTGTATGAGCCCCACCAATGCAGACACAACCTCTCATCTTACATGTGTTACAAAACAAACTAATAAAGCCTGGTGATAGCCTCATTAAAGCAGGCATTTTTTATGATCACATTGTAAACTACTCTATTAGATGGACCTGATGAAGCTCAGGCAAAAGTATTTTCTTAAATATAGTTGTACAGCTGTAGCTCATAGTGTGTTGTCATGGTTTGTTTGAAGTTAAAAATAAAAAAATAAAAATAAAACTGTTAACTTAGAATGAGGTTCTAACAGGCTGCTGAGCTGGTAAATCCTAACTGATCTTTCAGTAATATTCAAATAAGGGACTAACCTCTAAGCTTTGGGATTGGCTCCTTATTTTTCCATCTCCCAGATTTTCCTTCAATCAGCTCCCATGGAGCCTCCTACCACTGTCTGAAACTGCCTTTAAATAACTGACCTCTTGAATGTAATGTATTAGAACAAGAACACTCGTACATTTACCTGCTTAACTGAATAAACTACTGGAAACTTCAAGAAGGTGTCTTAAGTCCTCCCACAGGGAGGGTATCGTATCAAAGGGAGAGTCTCCTAGATCTGAGAGCTGAAGTAATTTTATCTGGACTAATTGTTTGTATGGTTTTTGGGTACAGTTTTGCAAAACATCTCTGCTTTGGACAAATTACTTAATTAAAAAAAGTGCTTTGGGGCAAGACTAGACTCTTCAGATTGTCTCCCTAAGCTATAAGCCAGTTATGGCATAAATGAAGGAAATTGATTGTAATAAAGAGGGACATCATCATCATATGAACCATGCTCTTTTGATGTGATCCTTGGTTTCCTTTTTTTTAATGTTGACAGTATGTTTATTATTAAGCTGGGAAAAACTGGACAGCACGATGTTATTTTAACTAGAATATATTTTTCATTTAGCTTGTTTTTGTGGGCACACAGATGTGAAGTGCACTGTGTTTGAACTACAACAGTTAAAGCACTTAGTGGAGATAAGTAAAGCAATGAGAAGTTAAGGAGCTGCTACTTGTAGTCTGTCTGTCTGCCTGTCTGTGTCTTTCGGCTTTTCCCGGTTACGGGTTGCCACAGCGGAATTCCGGTCCATTAATGATTGGCAGTAGATTTTTATGTGCCGAGTTGCCAGCCCTGATGCACAACATTCACATGTCTCCACACAGAAGACACTCTAGCTGAGAATCAAACAGGACAACGTCTTACTGTGAGGCGACAACACTACCGCAGCACCACCACCGCAGTACAGGGTTTAATTCCCAGAGCTTTCATTTGTCTTCTTTGTGACTCTGAGCAAGTTATTTCACCAAACAGTACTCCTAGGCTGCTCTTGAAAAGGGCAGTTGTGTCCAGTGGACTGTCCCAGACACATTTGACTTTTGAAGTCCTGCACCCATCACATAACTACTTATTAGTACTTCTCTATATGCTATTTGAGTAAAAATCCCAGCAGATCTCTTGTAGATTAATGGGTTTCCAGATGCATTTTCACTAAATGTGAGTTTAAGGGACGAGACATTTACTGTTTATCATGCTAAGACTGTGCTGTATGTGAAATATTTTGCTTTAGAAAGTGTTAGTCCATGTTTTTTTGTAAAATTTGGAATAGAAGTTTTTAATGAAACTGAAATCTCTGTGATAACTGTAAAAATAAAGAAAAAAAAAACAACATGTACACTGACAGGTGTTTGAAAATTGTTTGTGGTAAATGAGGAGATGCAGACAGGTAATGGAATATTGGAATTGCTGGCATGGGCCTTATTCATTGCCCTGCATAGGCCCCCATCTGTTCATGACCCAGCTCCAGTTCTGGAGGTCTATGCTGCAGCAATATAGCATTATCAGCCTTTCAAGTAGATCAGATATGTAGTGAATATCTGGTGGGATAGCTATTCTTTATGACAGAGAAGACATAGGGAGGTAAAAAAATGATATATAGGTGTCCTGCAGGCATGTAAGCACCCTCCAAAAACATAATGATGTATGCAGTAATATTTCTGAACTTTTATATGGCATGTGGGTTGTTGAACAAAAACTGTTGCACATTTATATTGTCATTAATTTGCAGTACTAATTGGATTAAATAATGAATTCATTCATTATTAGACCTATATTGTGTAATATGATCTACCCATGTTGCACTTTAGGAGTCTAAACATGTTAATATTTTTGCAGTACTTTCTTTGCATCCTCCAGCAACTTCAAAGGGATTGACATTCAGGTCATGTAGTCTGCATTATTTGGAGTGATAATCAGAACCGTCTGATCTTCAGAATCCATTGTGTAGTCTTTATTTCATTTTACTGTGATGCAGTCTTCTCTGCAAGTTTGGATTGTAAAAGATTGCTGCATTTAACTAAAAGCTGTTTCTCTGGTAGTTAGCACAGATGACTAGAGCTCAGACTTGTTAATGAGTTGCATCCTGTGGCAAAGGTGCAAGGTTTGAATCTTTCCACCTTCATTTATCTGCTGGGTGATATTGAACAAGTCACTTAACCAGACAGTGCTTTGGAGCAATTGGGAATTTGGCTAGACTCTTTAATGGTCTCCTGAACTGAATGCCTACTAACTATGAACCTGCTATTGTCTGACATTCATTATCTGTTGCATAACTGATCTTGTTCAAGAAGTGTTACAGCAATATCACCAGCACACCATTTTTAATGCAACCTAGACAGTTTCTTCTTCAAGGGCAGTAGGCACTATATTTGTAGGTGAAGCAATGAAATGCAAAGTTGTTTGCCAACAGCGACCTTTGCATTAGTAACAGTTCTCTTTAATGTGGAATTATTCAGATGACTTTTACGTCTACAGATATTATGCATATTGACTTTAACATATGTTCAGGTAGTTAATATTTCTTATGGTCTCATAAATACTTATCTGTTTAAACTGTGTTACACATGGCTACATCTTATGGTCTGTTGATAGAGATCTTTGTACAATTTCATGTAGTTCATCTAAAAAATGCATGCAGTTTTATTCATAACAATAAGGGGTTTATACTGCCATCAAAGTGGCCATAGCTGCTGATGGGCATGGGGATGGCTACCTGTGGATGAAAGTACCTCATACTGTTATCATCTCAACATTTTTAAGCAGCCTAATCTGGCTAGTTTGGATGTATTTGTGTGTGTGTGTGTGTGTGTGTGTGTGTGTGTGTGTGTGTGTGTGTGTGTGTGTGTGTGTGTGCGTGTGCATGCATGTAACACATTTGTATGCATGTGAACTAAGTTGGAATATTTGTTGTCTGTGTGTTTGTGCAAATGAATTTGAAATATGTGGTCTTTGCAATTAATATTTTTGACACAGACTTCTGAGAAGGATGCAAGTCAACAATGTAGCTGTAATTGTTTTGCAGGATATCTTTGGATAAAAATGATTCAGCCTGATGAACTGATAAAGTTAAAAAAGGCATTAGTATGTCTTTGTAGGACTAGCTTGGATTTGTATAAAGCAAACTTGAATAAATACTTTACTGTGACCATTTTTATCAAAATCATTCATGTGATGTTTACACAGATGATACAGTGTCCATAACTGATTAGTACAGATATTAATGTCAGATGTTTCAGTGGTCTTTTATTGATGAAATGTTCTGTAATGGATATTTTTGTCATTTTGGTTCTTACAATTTGTTTCACTGCTCCCTGGAAAAAATATCCAAAACTACACATTTTAAACACATACTAACAGACGTTATTGTACTGAACAACAAATATAAGTTAAAACAATCAGGAAAGTGAATCAAAGAACACATGCATTTATGCGTAGTCCAAAAAATATGTGCGGGTGTGGGCATGGTTTTAAAACAGCTAGACTCAATATGCCACTGATGCCACAGTAGTTATGGTTTAACAGGAGCACCATAGTATGAGCCATGTTCTTTGGGTATGATTCTTGGTTTCTATCTTTTATTGGCTGCTGTCAATGTTTTCAGTATGGATGCAAATAAACTGCTCAGCAAGAAGTCTGCAAATTTAATGTCAATATTTTAACTATGAATACATTTTTAATTTAGCATGTTTCTTTAGCAGGTACACTAGTGTGAAATGTACTGTGTTGGCCTACAATAGTCTGTCTGGTACTTAGATCAATAAGCCAGTGAGCTACTTCTGTAGAACATAGCATTAGTTCCATACCTCTCAACCTCTCAGTGCAAGAAACCTGTACAAAGCCAGAAAAAATGGAGGACAAAGACCCAAAAACAGAGAAAGATTTTAAATATCACCCCTATAATTTTAGAAAGTTGCTAGAATGACATATTTTGCATTATTATATACTTTCTGAAGGACATGAAGTCTTAATCTCAAATATTTGTCATTCTTTAGTATTATTTAATGACTTTAATGCTCAACAATTTCCCAGAAAGCCACAAATTATATGAGGAACAGACCAAAAATATGAGGGAAAAATCTGGACATTCTGTGAAAATCTAGACAGTTGAGAGGTATGAATAGTTTGTCTAGAATGAGATTCTGATTATTAATTTATACTTCACTATATGCTATTTGACTGTGAATATGTCTCTAATGGGTTGCCAGATGCATTTTCAATAAATGTGAGTTTAGTGGAAGAAAAGTTTACTGCTGTTCATGCCAAGTCTCTTTTCAGTGTGAGTCAGTTTTGTTTTGTTCAACAAATGTCTGTCAGTGTTTTTGCTGTAAAATATGAAGTAAAAG